>NC_060126.1:14581685-14881685 GCF_021461395.2 Schistocerca americana
AGTACAAGACGTCCGACTTTCTCTCTTTCTACGATTTGAACCTCTCCTGTGAGTCCAGTTTTAGATTCCGATGCTTCACTTCAGGTTTACTGTATCCCTTGGACCCTTTAATTGACGATGAAACACAGAGTTTGCATCCGAATTTAATACATAAGGCACAATGCCGACTTAAGTACAAGAGGACTGACACTCTCACTTTCTATGTGTTAAACCTCTCCTTTGGGTCCAGTTTTATATTCCGATTCTTCACTTCAGGTTTACTGTATACCTTGCACCATCTTATTCACGATGAAACACAGTAATTGCATCCAAATTTAATACAAAAGGCACAATGCCGACTTAAGTACAAGAGGACTGACACTCTCACTTTCTATGATTTGAACCTCTCCTGTGAGTCCAGTTTTAGATTCCGATGCTTTACTTCGGGTTTACTGTATAGCTTGCACCTTCTTAATGAGGATGAAACACAGAAATTGCATCGGAATTTAATACAAAAGGCACAATGCCGACTTAAGTGCAAGAGGACTGACACTCTCACTTTCTATGATTTGAACCTCTCCTGTGAGTCCAGTTTTAGATGCCGATGCTTCACGTCAAGATTACTGTATACCTTGCACGTTCTTATTGACGATGAAACACAGGAATTGCATTTGAATTTAATACAAAAGGCACAATGCCGACCTAAGTACAAGAGGACTGACACTCTCACTTTCTATGACTTGAACCTCTCCTGAGAGTCCAGTTTTAGATTCCGATGCTTCACTTCAGATTTACTGTATACCTTGCACCTTCTTATTTTCGATGAAACACACAAATTGCATCCGAATTAAGTACAAAAGTCACAATGCCGACTTAAGTTAAAGAGGACTGACACTCTCACTTTCTGTGATTTGAACCTCTCCTGTCAATCCAATTTTGATTCCGATGCTTCACTTCAGGTTTACTGTATACCTTGCACCTTCTTATTGACGATGAAACACAGAAACTGCATCGGAATTAAATTCAAAAGGCACAATGCCGACTGAAGTACAAGGGGACTGACACTCTAACTTTCTAAGATTTGCACCTCTCCTGTGAGTCCAGTTTTAGATTCCGATGCTTCACTTCAGGTTTTCTGCATACCTTGCACCTTCTTATTGACGATTAAACACAGAAATTGCATCGGAATTAAATTCAAAAGGCAGAATGCCGACTTAAGTACAGGAGGTCCGACACTCTCACTTTCTACGATTTGAACCTCTCCTGTGAGTCCAGTTTTAGATTCCGATGCTTCACTTCAGGTTTACTGTATCCCATGGACCCTCTTATTGACGATGAAACACAGAGTTTGCATCCGAATTTAATACAAAAGGCACAATGCCGACTTAAGTACAAGAGGAATGACACTCTCACTTTCTATGATTTAAACCTCTCCTGTGGGTCCAGTTTTAGATTCCGATGCTTCACTTCAGGTTTACTGTATACCTTGGACCGTCTTATTCACGATGAAACACAGTAATTGCATCCAGATTTAATACAAAAGGCACAATGCCGACTTAAGTACAGGAGGACTGACACTCTCACTTTCTATGATTTGAACCTCTCCTCTGAGTCCAGTTTTAGATTCCGATGCTTCACTTCAGGTTTAATGTATACCTTGCACCTTCTTATTGACGAGGAAACACAGAAATTGCATCGGAATTAAATTCAAAACGCACAATGCCGACTTAAGTATAAGACGACTGACACTCTAACCATCTATGATTTGAACCTCTCCTGTGAGTCCAGTTTTAGATTCAGATGCTTCACTTCAGGTTTACTGTATCCCTTGGACCTTCTAATTGACGATGAAACATAGAAATTGCATCCGAATTTAATACAAAAGGCACAATGCGGTCATAAGTGCAAGAGGACTGACACTCTCCCTTTCTATGTTTGAACCTCTCCTGTGAGTCCAGTGTTAGATTCCGATGATTCACTTCAGGTTTACTGTATCCCTTGGACCTTCTTATTGACGATGAAGCGTAGAAATTGCATTCGAATTTAATACAAAAGGCACAATGCGGTCACAAGTGCAAGAGGACTGACACTCTCTCTTTCTATGATTTGAACCTCTCCTGTGAGTCCAGTTTTAGAGTCCGATGCTTCACTTCAGGTTTACTGAATCTCTTGGACCTTCTTATTGACGATGAAACACAGAAATTGCATCCGAATTTCATACAAAAGGCACAACGTCGACTTAAGTAAAAGACGACTGACACTCTCTCTTTCTATGATTTGAACCTCTCCTGTGAGTCCAATTTTAGATTCCGATGCTTCACTTCAGGTTTACTGTATCCCTTGGACCCTCATATTGACGATGAAACACAGAAATTGCATCCGAATTTAATACAAAAGGCACAATGCCGACTTATGTAAAAGAGGACAGACACTCTCTCCTTCTATGATTTGAGCCACTCCTGTGAGTCCCGTTTTAGATTCTGATGCTTCACTTCAGGTTTACTGTATACCTTGCACCTTCTTAATGACGATGGAACAAGGAAATTGCATCGGAATTTAATACAAAAGGCACAATGCCGACTTAAGTAATAGAGGACTGAAACTCTCACTTTCTATGATTTGAACCTCTCCTGTGAGTTCAGTTTCAAATTCCGATGCTTCACTTAAGGTTTACTGTATCCCTTGGACCTTCTTATTGACGATGAAACACAGAAATTGCATCCGAATTTAATACAAAAGGCATAATGCCGACTTGAGTAAAAGAGGACTGACACTCTCACTTTCTGTGATTTGAACCTCTCCTGTGGGTCCAGTTTTAGATTACGATGCTTCACTTCTGGTTTACTGTATCCCTTGGACCTTCTTATTGACGATGAAACACAGAAATTGCATCCGAATTTAATACAAAAGGCACAATGCCGACTTAAGTAAAAGAGAACTGACACTCTCACTTTCTATGATTTGAACCTCTGCTGTGAGTCCAGGCTTAGATTCCGATGCTTCACTTCAGGTTTACTGTTTACCTTGCAACTTCTTATTGACGATGAAACACGGAAATTGCATCCGAATTTAATACAAAAGGCACAATGCCGACTTAAGTACAAGAGGACTGACACTCTCACTTTCTACGATTTGAACCTCTCCTGTGAGTCCAGCTTTAGATTCCCATGCTTCACTTCGGGTTTACTGTATACCTTGCACCTTCTTACTGACGATGAAACAGAGAAATTGCATAGGAATTTAATACAAAAGCCACAATGCCGACTTAAGTACAAGAGGACTGACAGTCTCACTTTCTTCGATTTGAACCTCTTCTGTGAGTCCAGTTTTAGATTACGATGCTTCACTTCAGGTTTACTGTATACCTTGCACCTTCTTATTGACGATGAAACACAGAATTTGCATCCGAATTTAATACAAAAGGCACAACGCCGACTAAAGTACAAGAGGACTGACACTCTAACTTTCTATGATTTGAACCTCTCCTGTGAGTCAAGTTTTAGATTCCGATGCTTCACTTCAGGTTTACTGTATCCCTTGGACCTTCTTCTTGACAATGAAACACAGAAATTGCATCCGAATTTAATACAAAAGGCACAATGCCGACTTAAGTAAAAGGGGACTGACACTCTCACTTTCTGTGATTTGAACCTCTCCTGTGAGTCCAGTTTTAGATTCCGATGCTTCACTTCAGGTTTACTGTATACCTTGCACCTTCTTATGGACGATGAAACACAGTAATTGCATCCGAATTTAATACAAAAGGCACAATGCCGACTTAAGTACAAGAGGACTGACACTCTCACTTTCTACAATTTGAACCTCTCCTGTGAGTCCAGTTTTTGACTCCGATGCTTCACTTCAGGTTTACTGTATACCTTGCACCTTCTTATTGACGATGAAGCACAGAAACTGCGTCCGAATTTAATACAAATGGCACAATGCAGACTTAAGTACAAGAGGGCTGACACAGTCACTTTTTATGATTTGAACCTCTCCCGTGAGTCCAGTTTTAGATTCCGATGCTTCACTTCAGGTTCACTGTATCCCTTGGACCTTCTCATTGACGATGAAATACAGAAATTGCATCCGAATTTAATACAAAAGGCACAATGCCGACTTAAGTATAAGCGGACTGACACTCTCCCTTTCTGTGATTTGAACCTCTCCTGTGAGTCCTGTTTTTTATTCCGATGCTTCACTTCAGGTTTACTGAATCTCTTGGACCTTCTTATTGACGATGAAACACAGAAATTGCATCCGAATTTCATACAAAAGGCACAATGCCGACTTAAGTAAGAGAGGACCGACACTCTCTCTTTCTATGATTTGAGCCACTCCTGTGAGTCCCGTTTTAGATTCTGATGCTTCATTTCAGGTTTACTGTATACCTTGCACCTTCTTAATGACGATGGAACTAAGAAATTGCATCGGAATTTAATACAAAAGGCACAATGTCGACTTAAGTAATAGAGGACTGACACTCTCACTTTCTATGATTTGTACCTCTCCTGTGAGTCCAGTTTTAGATTCCGATGCTTCACTTCAGGTTTACTGAATCCCTTGGACCTTCTTATTGACGATGAAACACAGAGTATGCATCCGAATTTAATACAAAAGGCACAATGCCGACTTAAGTACTAGAGGACTGACACTCTAACTTTCTATGATTTGAACCTCTCCTGTGAGTCCAGTTTCAGATTCCGATGCTTCACTTAAGGTTTACTGTATCCCTTGGACCTTCTAATTGACAATGAAACACAGATATTGCATCCGAATTTAATACAAAAGGCACAATGCCGACTTGAGTAAAAGAGGACAGACACTCTCACTTTCTGTGATTTGAACCTCTCCTGTGGGTCCAGTTTTAGATTACGATGCTTCACTTCAGGTTTACTGTATACCTTGCATCTTCTTATTGACGATGAAACACAGAAATTGCATCGGAATTAAATTCAAAAGGCACAAGGCCGACTTAAGTACAAGAGGACTGACACTATAACTTTCTATGATTTGAACCTCTCCTGTGAGTCCAGTTTTAGATTCCGATGCTTCACTTCAGGTTTACTGTATACCTTGCACCTTCTTATTGACGATGAAACGCAGAGTTTGCATCTGAATTTAATACAAAAGGCACAATGCCGACTTAAGTACAAGAGGACTGACACTTTCACTTTCTATGATTTGAACCTCTCCTGTGAGTCCAGTTTTAGATTCCGATGCTTCACTTAAGGTTTACTGTATTCCTTGGACCTTCTTATTGACGATGAAACACAGAAATTGCATCCGAAATTAATACAAAAGGCACAATGCCGACTTAAGTACAAGAGGACTGACACTCTCACTTTCTATGAATTGAACCTCTGCTGTGAGTCCAGTTTTAGATTCCGATGCTTCACTTCAGGTTTACTGTATACCTTGCACCTTCTTATTGACGATGAAACACGGAAATTGCATCCGAATTTAATACAAAAGGCACAATGCCGACATAAGTACAAGATGACTGACACTCTCACATTCTACGATTTGAACCTCTCCTGTGATTCCAGTTTTAGATGCCGATGCTTCACGTCAAGATTACTGTATACCTTGCACGTTCGTCTTGACGATGAAACACAGGAATTGCATTTGAATTTAATACAAAAGGCACAATGCCGACCTAAGTACAAGAGGACTGACACTCTCACTTTCTATGACTTGAACCTCTCCTGAGAGTCCAGTTTTAAATTCCGATGCTTCACTTCAGATTTACTGTATACCTTGCACCTTCTTATTTTCGATGAAACACACAAATTGCATCCGAATTTAGTACAAAAGTCACAATGCCGACTTAAGTTAAAGAGGACTGACACTCTCACTTTCTGTGATTTGAACCTCTCCTGTCAATCCAATTTTGATTCCGATGCTTCACTTCAGGTTTACTGTATACCTTGCACCTTCTTATTGACGATGAAACACAGAAACTGCATCGGAATTAAATTCAAAAGGCACAATGCCGACTTAAGTACAAGGGGACTGACACTCTAACTTTCTAAGATTTGCACCTCTCCTGTGAGTCCAGTTTTAGATTCCGATGCTTCACTTCAGGTTTTCTGTATACCTTGCACCTTCTAATTGACGATTAAACACAGAAATTGCATCGGAATTAAATTCAAAAGGCAGAATGCCGACTTAAGTACAAGAGGTCCGACACTCTCACTTTCTACGATTTGAACCTCTTCTGTGAGTCCAGTTTTAGATTCCGATGCTTCACTTCAGGTTTACTGTATCCCATGGACCCTCTTATTGACGATGAAACACAGAGTTTGCATCCGAATTTAATACAAAAGGCACAATGCCGACTTAAGTACAAGAGGAATGACACTCTCACTTTCTATGATTTAAACCTCTCCTGTGGGTCCAGTTTTAGATTCCGATGCTTCACTTCAGGTTTACTGTATACCTTGGACCATCTTATTCACGATGAAACACAGTAATTGCATCCAGATTTAATACAAAAGGCACAATGCCGACTTAAGTACAAGAGGACTGACACTCTCACTTTCTATGATTTGAACCTCTCCTGTGAGTCCAGTTTTAGATTCCGATGCTTCACTTCAGGTTTAATGTATACCTTGCACCTTCTTATTGACGAGGAAACACAGAAATTGCATCGGAATTAAATTCAAAACGCACAATGCCGACTTAAGTATAAGACGACTGACACTCTAACCATCTATGATTTGAACCTCTCCTGTGAGTCCAGTTTTAGATTCCGATGCTTCACTTCAGGTTTACTGTATCCCTTGGACCTTCTAATTGACGATGAAACATAGAAATTGCATCCGAATTTAATACAAAAGGCACAATGCGGTCATAAGTGCAAGAGGACTGACACTCTCCCTTTCTATGTTTGAACCTCTCCTGTGAGTCCAGTGTTAGATTCCGATGCTTCACTTCAGGTTTACTGTATCCCTTGGACCTTCTTATTGACGATGAAGCGTAGAAATTGCATTCGAATTTAATACAAAAGGCACAATGCGGTCATAAGTGCAAGAGGACTGACACTCTCCCTTTCTATGTTTGAACCTCTCCTGCGAGTCAAGTTTTAGATTCCGATGCTGCACTTCAGGTTTGCTGTATACCTTGCACCTTCTTACAGACGATGAAGCATAGAAACTGCATCCGAAATTAATACAAAAGGCACAATGCAGACTTAAGTACAAGAGGACTGACACTGTCACTTTTTATTATTTGAACGTCTCCTGTGAGGCCAGTTTAAGATTCCGATGCTTCACTTCAGGTTTACTGTGTCCCTTGGACCTTGTTATTGACGATGAAACACAGTGTTTGCATCCGAATTTAATACAAAAGGCACAATGCCGACTTAACTACAAGAGGACTGACGCTCTAACTTTCTATGATTTGAACCTCTCCTGTGAATCCAGGTTCAGATTCCGATGCTTCACTTCAGGTTTACTGAATCCCTTGGACCTTCTTATTGACAATGAAACACAGAAATTGCATCCGAATTTAATACAAAAGGCACAATGCCGTCTTAAGTAAAAGAGGACTGACACTCTCACTTTCTGTGATTTGAACCTCTCCTGTGAGTCCAGTTTTAGATTCCGGTGCTTCACTTCAGGTTTACTGTATACCTTGCACCTTCTTATTGACGATGAAACACAGAAATTGCATCGGAATTAAATTCAAAAGGCATAATGCCGACTTAAGTAAAAGAGGACTCACACTCTCACTTTCTATGATTTGAACCTCTCCTGTGAGTCCAGTTTTAGATTCCGATGCTTCACTTCAGGGTTACTGTATCCCTTAGACATTCTTATTGACGATGAAATACAGAAATTGCATCCGAATTTAATAGAAAAGGCACAATGCCGACTTAAGTACAAGTGGACTGAAAGTCTCCCTTTCTATGATTTGAACCTTTCCCTTTAGTCCTGTTTTAGATTCCGATGCTTCACTTCAGGTTCACTGTATACCTTGTACCTTCTTATTGACGATGAAACACAGAAATTACTTCGGAACTTAATACAAGAGGCACAATGCCGACTTAAGTAATTGAGGACTGACACTCTCACTTACTATGATTTGAACCTCTCCTGTGAGTCCAGATTTAGATTCCGATGCTTCACTTCAGGTTTCTGTATCCCTTGGACCTTCTTATTGACGATGAAACACAGAGTATGCATCCGAATTTAATACAAAAGGCACTATGCCGACTTAACTACAAGAGGACTGACACTCTATCTTTCTATGATTTGAACTTCTCCTGTGAATCCAGGTTCAGATTCCGATGCTTCACTTCAGGTTTACTGTATCCCTTGGACCTTCTTATTGACAATGAAACACAGAATTTGCATCCGAATTTAATACAAAAGGCACAATGCCGTCTTAAGTAAAAGAGGACTGACACTCTCACTTTCTGTGATTTGAACCTCTCCTGTGAGTCCAGTTTTAGATTCCGGCGCTTCACTTCAGGTTTACTGTATACCTTGCACCTTCTTATTGACGATGAATCACAGAAATTGCATCGGAATTAAATTCAAAAGGCATGGTGCCGACTTAAGTAAAAGAGGACTGACAGTCTCTCTTTCTATGATTTGAACCTCTCCCTTGAGTCCTGTTTTAGATTCCGATGCTTCACTTCAGGTTGACTGTATACCTTGCAAGTTCTTATTGACGATGAAACACAGAAATTGCATCGGAACTTAATACAAAAGGCACAATGCCGACTTAAGTAAAAGAGGACCGACACTCTCTCTTTCTATGATTTGAGCCACTCCTGTGAGTCCCGTTTTAGATTCTGATGCTTCATTTCAGGTTTACTGTATACCTTGCACCTTCTTAATGACGATGGAACTAAGAAATTGCATCGGAATATAATACAAAAGGCACAATGCCGACTTAAGTAATAGAGGACTGACACTCTCACTTTCTATGATTTGAACCTCTCCTGTGAGTCCAATTTTAGATTCCGATGCTTCACTTCAGGTTTACTGTATCCCTTGGACCTTCTTATTGACGATGAAACACAGAGTATGCATCCGAATTTAATACAAAAGGCACAATGCCGACTTAAGTACTAGAGGACTGACACTCTAACATTCTATGATTTGAACCTCTCCTGTGAGTCCAGTTTCAGATTCCGATGCTTCACTTAAGGTTTACTGTATCCCTTGGACCTTCTTATTGACAATGAAACACAGATATTGCATCCGAATTTAATACAAAAGGCACAATGCCGACTTGAGTAAAAGAGGACTGACACTCTCACTTTCTGTGATTTGAACCTCTCCTGTGGGTCCAGTTATAGATTACGATGCTTCACTTCAGGTTTACTGTATACCCTGCATCTTCTTATTGACGATGAAACACAGAAATTGCATCGGAATTAAATTCAAAAGGCACAATGCCGACTTAAGTACAAGAGGACTGACACTATAACATTCTATGATTTGAACCTCTCCTGTGAGTCCAGTTTTAGATTCCGATGCTTCACTTCAGGTTTACTGTATACCTTGCACCTTCTTATTGACGATGAAACACAGAGTTTGCATCTGAATTTAATACAAAAGGCACAATGCCGACTTAAGTACAAGAGGACTGACACTTTCACTTTCTATGATTTGAACCTCTCCTGTGAGTCCAGTTTTAGATTCCGATGCTTCACTTAAGGTTTACTGTATTCCTTGGACCTTCTTATTGACGATGAAACACAGAAATTGCATCCGAAATTAATACAAAAGGCACAATGCCGACATAAGTACAAGAGGTCCGACTTTCTCACTTTCTACGATTTGAACCTCTCCTGTGAGTCCAGTTTTAGATTCCAATGCTTCACTTCAGGTTTACTGTATCCCTTGGACCCTTTAATTGACGATGAAACACAGAGTTTGCATCCGAATTTAATACATAAGGTACAATGCCGACTTAAGTACAAGAGGACTGACACTCTCACTTTCTATGTGTTAAACCTCTCCTTTGGGTCCAGTTTTATATTCCGATTCTTCACTTCAGGTTTACTGTATACCTTGCACCATCTTATTCACGATGAAACACAGTAATTGCATCCAAATTTAATACAAAAGGCACAATGCCGACTTAAGTACAAGAGGACTGACACTCTCACTTTCTATGATTTGAACCTCTCCTGTGAGTCCAGTTTTAGATTCCGATGCTTTACTTCGGGTTTACTGTATAGCTTGCACCTTCTTAATGAGGATGAAACACAGAAATTGCATCGGAATTTAATACAAAAGGCACAATGCCGACTTAAGTGCAAGAGGACTGACACTCTCACTTTCTATGATTTGAACCTCTCCTGTGAGTCCAGTTTTAGATGCCGATGCTTCACGTCAAGATTACTGTATACCTTGCACGTTCTTATTGACGATGAAACACAGGAATTGCATTTGAATTTAATACAAAAGGCACAATGCCGACCTAAGTACAAGAGGACTGACACTCTCACTTTCTATGACTTGAACCTCTCCTGAGAGTCCAGTTTTAGATTCCGATGCTTCACTTCAGATTTACTGTATACCTTGCACCTTCTTATTTTCGATGAAACACACAAATTGCATCCGAATTAAGTACAAAAGTCACAATGCCGACTTAAGTTATAGAGGACTGACACTCTCACTTTCTGTGATTTGAACCTCTCCTGTCAATCCAATTTTGATTCCGATGCTTCACTTCAGGTTTACTGTATACCTTGCACCTTCTTATTGACGATGAAACACAGAAACTGCATCGGAATTAAATTCAAAAGGCACAATGCCGACTGAAGTACAAGGGGACTGACACTCTAACTTTCTAAGATTTGCACCTCTCCTGTGAGTCCAGTTTTAGATTCCGATGCTTCACTTCAGGTTTTCTGCATACCTTGCACCTTCTTATTGACGATTAAACACAGAAATTGCATCGGAATTAAATTCAAAAGGCAGAATGCCGACTTAAGTACAGGAGGTCCGACACTCTCACTTTCTACGATTTGAACCTCTCCTGTGAGTCCAGTTTTAGATTCCGATGCTTCACTTCAGGTTTACTGTATCCCATTGACCCTCTTATTGACGATGAAACACAGAGTTTGCATCCGAATTTAATACAAAAGGCACAATGCCGACTTAAGTACAAGAGGAATGACACTCTCACTTTCTATGATTTAAACCTCTCCTGTGGGTCCAGTTTTAGATTCCGATGCTTCACTTCAGGTTTACTGTATACCTTGGACCGTCTTATTCACGATGAAACACAGTAATTGCATCCAGATTTAATACAAAAGGCACAATGCCGACTTAAGTACAGGAGGACTGACACTCTCACTTTCTATGATTTGAACCTCTCCTCTGAGTCCAGTTTTAGATTCCGATGCTTCACTTCAGGTTTAGTGTATACCTTGCACCTTCTTATTGACGAGGAAACACAGAAATTGCATCGGAATTAAATTCAAAACGCACAATGCCGACTTAAGTATAAGACGACTGACACTCTAACCATCTATGATTTGAACCTCTCCTGTGAGTCCAGTTTTAGATTCAGATGCTTCACTTCAGGTTTACTGTATCCCTTGGACCTTCTAATTGACGATGAAACATAGAAATTGCATCCGAATTTAATACAAAAGGCACAATGCGGTCATAAGTGCAAGAGGACTGACACTTTCCCTTTCTATGTTTGAACCTCTCCTGTGAGTCCAGTGTTAGATTCCGATGATTCACTTCAGGTTTACTGTATCCCTTGGACCTTCTTATTGACGATGAAGCGTAGAAATTGCATTCGAATTTAATACAAAAGGCACAATGCGGTCACAAGTGCAAGAGGACTGACACTCTCTCTTTCTATGATTTGAACCTCTCCTGTGAGTCCAGTTTTAGAGTCCGATGCTTCACTTCAGGTTTACTGAATCTCTTGGACCTTCTTATTGACGATGAAACACAGAAATTGCATCCGAATTTCATACAAAAGGCACAACGTCGACTTAAGTAAAAGACGACTGACACTCTCTCTTTCTATGATTTGAACCTCTCCTGTGAGTCCAGTTTTAGATTCCGATGCTTCACTTCAGGTTTACTGTATCCCTTGGACCCTCATATTGACGATGAAACACAGAAATTGCATCCGAATTTAATACAAAAGGCACAATGCCGACTTATGTAAAAGAGGACAGACACTCTCTCCTTCTATGATTTGAGCCACTCCTGTGAGTCCCGTTTTAGATTCTGATGCTTCACTTCAGGTTTACTGTATACCTTGCACCTTCTTAATGACGATGGAACAAGGAAATTGCATCGGAATTTAATACAAAAGGCACAATGCCGACTTAGGTAATAGAGGACTGACACTCTCACTTTCTATGATTTGAACCTCTCCTGTGAGTTCAGTTTCAAATTCCGATGCTTCACTTAAGGTTTACTGTATCCCTTGGACCTTCTTATTGACGATGAAACACAGAAATTGCATCCGAATTTAATACAAAAGGCACAATGCCGACTTGAGTAAAAGAGGACTGACACTCTCACTTTCTGTGATTTGAACCTCTCCTGTGGGTCCAGTTTTAGATTACGATGCTTCACTTCTGGTTTACTGTATCCCTTGGACCTTCTTATTGACGATGAAACACAGAAATTGCATCCGAATTTAATACAAAAGGCACAATGCCGACTTAAGTAAAAGAGAACTGACACTCTCACTTTCTATGATTTGAATCTCTGCTGTGAGTCCAGTCTTAGATTCCGATGCTTCACTTCAGGTTTACTGTTTACCTTGCAACTTCTTATTGACGATGAAACACGGAAATTGCATCCGAATTTAATACAAAAGGCACAATGCCGACTTAAGTACAAGAGGACTGACACTCTCACTTTCTACGATTTGAACCTCTCCTGTGAGTCCAGCTTTAGATTCCCATGCTTCACTTCGGGTTTACTGTATACCTTGCACCTTCTTACTGACGATGAAACAGAGAAATTGCATAGGAATTTAATACAAAAGCCACAATGCCGACTTAAGTACAAGAGGACTGACAGTCTCACTTTCTTCGATTTGAACCTCTTCTGTGAGTCCAGTTTTAGATTACGATGCTTCACTTCAGGTTTACTGTATACCTTGCACCTTCTTATTGACGATGAAACACAGAATTTGCATCCGAATTTAATACAAAAGGCACAACGCCGACTAAAGTACAAGAGGACTGACACTCTAACTTTCTATGATTTGAACCTCTCCTGTGAGTCAAGTTTTAGATTCCGATGCTTCACTTCAGGTTTACTGTATCCCTTGGACCTTCTTATTGACAATGAAACACAGAAATTGCATCCGAATTTAATACAAAAGGCACAATGCCGACTTAAGTAAAAGGGGACTGACACTCTCACTTTCTGTGATTTGAACCTCTCCTGTGAGTCCAGTTTTAGATTCCGATGCTTCACTTCAGGTTTACTGTATACCTTGCACCTTCTTATGGACGATGAAACACAGTAATTGCATCCGAATTTAATACAAAAGGCACAATGCCGACTTAAGTACAAGAGGACTGACACTCTCACTTTCTACAATTTGAACCTCTCCTGTGAGTCCAGTTTTTGACTCCGATGCTTCACTTCAGGTTTACTGTATACCTTGCACCTTCGTATTGACGATGAAGCACAGAAACTGCGTCCGAATTTAATACAAATGGCACAATGCAGACTTAAGTACAAGAGGACTGACACTTTCACTTTCTATGATTTGAACCTCTCCTGTGAGTCCAGTTTTAGATTCCGATGCTTCACTTAAGGTTTACTGTATTCCTTGGACCTTCTTATTGACGATGAAACACAGAAATTGCATCCGAAATCAATACAAAAGGCACAATGCCGACTTAAGTACAAGAGGACTGACACTCTCACTTTCTATGAATTGAACCTCTGCTGTGAGTCCAGTTTTAGATTCCGATGCTTCACTTCAGGTTTACTGTATACCTTGCACCTTCTTATTGACGATGAAACACGGAAATTGCATCCGAATTTAATACAAAAGGCACAATGCCGACATAAGTACAAGAGGACTGACACTCTCACATTCTACGATTTGAACCTCTCCTGTGATTCCAGTTTTAGATTCCGATGCATCACGTTGGGTTTACTGCATACCTTGCACCTTCTTACTGATGATGAAACACAGAAATTGCAGCGGAATTTAATAGAAAAGGAACAATGCCGACTTAAGTACAAGAGGTCCGACACTCTCACTTTCTACGATTTGAACCTCTCCTGTGAGTCCAGTTTTAGATTCCGATGCTTCACTTCAGGTTTACTGTATCCCTTGGAACCTTTAATTGACGATGAAACACAGAGTTTGCATCCGAATTTAATACATAAGGCACAATGCCGACTTAAGTACAAGAGGACTGACACTCTCACTTTCTATGATTTAAACCTCTCCTTTGGGTCCAGTTTTAGATTCCGATTCTTCACTTCAGGTTTACTGTATACCTTGCACCATCTTATTCACGATGAAACACAGTAATTGCATCCAAATTTAATACAAAATGCACAATGCCGACTTAAGTACAAGAGGACTGACACGCTCACTTTCTATGATTTGAACCTCTCCTGTGAGTCCAGTTTTAGATTCCGATGCTTCACTTCGGGTTTACTGTATACCTTGCACCTTCTTAATGAGGATGAAACACAGAAATTTCATCGGAATTTAATACAAAAGGCACAATGCCGACTTAAGTGCAAGAGGACTGACACTCTCACTTTCTATGATTTGAACCTCTCCTGTGAGTCCAGTTTTAGATGCCGATGCTTCACGTCAAGATTACTGTATACCTTGCACGTTCTTCTTGACGATGAAACACAGGAATTGCATTTGAATTTAATACAAAAGGCACAATGCCGACCTAAGTACAAGAGGACTGACACTCTCACTTTCTATGACTTGAACCTCTCCTGAGAGTCCAGTTTTAAATTCCGATGCTTCACTTCAGATTTACTGTATACCTTGCACCTTCTTATTTTCGATGAAACACACAAATTGCATCCGAATTTAGTACAAAAGTCACAATGCCGACTTAAGTTAAAGAGGACTGACACTCTCACTTTCTGTGATTTGAACCTCTCCTGTCAATCCAATTTTGATTCCGATGCTTCACTTCAGGTTTACTGTATACCTTGCACCTTCTTATTGACGATGAAACACAGAAACTGCATCGGAATTAAATTCAAAAGGCACAATGCCGACTTAAGTACAAGGGGACTGACACTCTAACTTTCTAAGATTTGCACCTCTCCTGTGAGTCCAGTTTTAGATTCCGATGCTTCACTTCAGGTTTTCTGTATACCTTGCACCTTCTTATTGACGATTAAACACAGAAATTGCATCGGAATTAAATTCAAAAGGCAGAATGCCGACTTAAGTACAAGAGGTCCGACACTCTCACTTTCTACGATTTGAACCTCTTCTGTGAGTCCAGTTTTAGATTCCGATGCTTCACTTCAGGTTTACTGTATCCCATGGACCCTCTTATTGACGATGAAACACAGAGTTTGCATCCGAATTTAATACAAAAGGCACAATGCCGACTTAAGTACAAGAGGAATGACACTCTCACTTTCTATGATTTAAACCTCTCCTGTGGGTCCAGTTTTAGATTCCGATGCTTCACTTCAGGTTTACTGTATACCTTGGACCATCTTATTCACGATGAAACACAGTAATTGCATCCAGATTTAATACAAAAGGCACAATGCCGACATAAGTACAAGAGGACTGACACTCTCACTTTCTATGATTTGAACCTCTCCTGTGAGTCCAGTTTTAGATTCCGATGCTTCAATTCAGGTTTAATGTATACCTTGCACCTTCTTATTGACGAGGAAACACAGAAATTGCATCGGAATTAAATTCAAAACGCACAATGCCGACTTAAGTATAAGACGACTGACACTCTAACCATCTATGATTTGAACCTCTCCTGTGAGTCCAGTTTTAGATTCCGATGCTTCACTTCAGGTTTACTGTATCCCTTGGACCTTCTAATTGACGATGAAACATAGAAATTGCATCCGAATTTAATACAAAAGGCACAATGCGGTCATAAGTGCAAGAGGACTGACACTCTCCCTTTCTATGTTTGAACCTCTCCTGTGAGTCCAGTGTTAGATTCCGATGCTTCACTTCAGGTTTACTGTATCCCTTGGACCTTCTTATTGACGATGAAGCGTAGAAATTGCATTCGAATTTAATACAAAAGGCACAATGCGGTCATAAGTGCAAGAGGACTGACACTCTCCCTTTCTATGTTTGAACCTCTCCTGCGAGTCAAGTTTTAGATTCCGATGCTGCACTTCAGGTTTGCTGTATACCTTGCACCTTCTTACAGACGATGAAGCATAGAAACTGCATCCGAAATTAATACAAAAGGCACAATGCAGACTTAAGTACAAGAGGACTGACACTGTCACTTTTTATTATTTGAACGTCTCCTGTGAGGCCAGTTTAAGATTCCGATGCTTCACTTCAGGTTTACTGTGTCCCTTGGACCTTGTTATTGACGATGAAACACAGTGTTTGCATCCGAATTTAATACAAAAGGCACAATGCCGACTTAACTACAAGAGGACTGACGCTCTAACTTTCTATGATTTGAACCTCTCCTGTGAATCCAGGTTCAGATTCCGATGCTTCACTTCAGGTTTACTGTATCCCTTGGACCTTCTTATTGACAATGAAACACAGAAATTGCATCCGAATTTAATACAAAAGGCACAATGCCGTCTTAAGTAAAAGAGGACTGACACTCTCACTTTCTGTGATTTGAACCTCTCCTGTGAGTCCATTTTTAGATTCCGGTGCTTCACTTCAGGTTTACTGTATACCTTGCACCATCTTATTGACGATGAAACACAGAAATTGCATCGGAATTAAATTCAAAGGCATAATGCCGACTTATGTAAAAGAGGACTGACACTCTCACTTTCTATGATTTGAACTTCTCCTGTGAGTCCAGTTTTAGATTCCGATGCTTCACTTCAGGTTTACTTTATCCCTTGGACCTTCTAATTGACGACGAAACATAGAAATTGCATCCGAATTTAATACAAAAGGCACAATGCCATCATTAGTGCAAGAGGACTGACACTCTCCCTTTCTATGTTTGAACCTCTCCTGTGAATCCAGTGTTAGATTCCGATGCTTCACTTCAGGTTTACTGTATCCCTTGGACCTTCTTATTGACGATGAAGCTTAGAAATTGCATCCGGATTTAATACAAAAGGCACAATGCCGACTTAAGTAAAAGAGGACTGACACTCCCACTTTCTACGATTTGAACCTCTCCTGTGAGTCCAGTTTTAGATTCCGATCCTTAACTTCAGCTTTACTGTATACCTTGCTCCTTCTTATTGACGATGAAACACAGTAATTGCATCCGAATTTAATACAAAAGACACAATGCCGACTTAAGTACAAGAGGACTGACACTCTCACTTTTTACGATTTGAACCTCTCCTGCGAGTCAAGTTTTAGATTCCGATGCTGCACTTCAGGTTTGCTGTATACCTTGCACCTTCTTACTGACGATGAAGCATAGAAACTGCATCCGAAATTAATACAAAAGGCACAATGCAGACTTAAGTACAAGAGGACTGACACTGTCACTTTTTATAATTTGAACGTCTCCTGTGAGTCCAGTTTAAGATTCCGATGCTTCACTTCAGGTTTACTGTATCCCTTGGACCTTCTTATTGACGATGAAACACAGTGTTTGCATCCGAATTTGATACAAAAGGCACAATGCCGACTTAACTACAAGACGACTGACACACTAACTTTCTATGATTTGAACCTCTCCTGTGAATCCAGGTTCAGATTCCGATGCTTCACTTCAGGTTTACTGAATCCCTTGGACCTTCTTATTGACAATGAAACACAGAAATTGCATCCGAATTTAATACAAAAGGCACAATGCCGACTTAAGTAAAAGAGGACTGACACTCTCACTTTCTGTGATTTGAACCTCTCCTGTGAGTCCAGTTTTAGATTCCGGTGCTTCACTTCAGGTTTACTGTATACCTTGCACCTTCTTATTGACGATGAAACACAGAAATTGCATCGGAATTAAATTCAAAAGGCATAATGCCGACTTAAGTAAAAGAGGACTCACACTCTCACTTTCAATGATTTGAACCTCTCCTGTGAGTCCAGTTTTAGATTCCGATGCTTCACTTCAGGGTTACTGTATCCCTTAGACATTCTTATTGACGATGAAATACAGAAATTGCATCCGAATTTAATAGAAAAGGCACAATGCCGACTTAAGTACAAGTGGACTGAAAGTCTCCCTTTCTAAGATTTGAACCTTTCCCTTTAGTCCTGTTTTAGATTCCGATGCTTCACTTCAGGTTCACTGTATACCTTGTACCTTCTTATTGACGATGAAACACAGAAATTACATCGGAACTTAATACAAGAGGCACAATGCCGACTTAAGTAATTGAGGACTGACACTCTCACTTACTATGATTTGAACCTCTCCTGTGAGTCCAGATTTAGATTCCGATGCTTCACTTCAGGTTTCTGTATCCCTTGGACCTTCTTATTGACGATGAAACACAGAGTATGCATCCGAATTTAATACAAAAGGCACTATGCCGACTTAACTACAAGAGGACTGACACTCTATCTTTCTATGATTTGAACTTCTCCTGTGAATCCAGGTTCAGATTCCGATGCTTCACTTCAGGTTTACTGTATCCCTTGGACCTTCTTATTGACAATGAAACACAGAATTTGCATCCGAATTTAATACAAAAGGCACAATGCCGTCTTAAGTAAAAGAGGACTGACACTCTCACTTTCTGTGATTTGAACCTCTCCTGTGAGTCCAGTTTTAGATTCCGGTGCTTCGCTTCAGGTTTACTGTATACCTTGCACCTTCTTATTGACGATGAATCACAGAAATTGCATCGGAATTAAATTCAAAAGGCATGGTGCCGACTTAAGTAAAAGAGGACTGACAGTCTCTCTTTCTATGATTTGAACCTCTATCTTGAGTCCTGTTTTAGATTCCGATGCTTCACTTCAGGTTGACTGTATACCTTGCAAGTTCTTATTGACGATGAAACACAGAAATTGCATCGGAACTTAATACAAAAGGCACAATGCCGACTTAAGTAATTGAGGACTGACACTCTCACTTACTATGATTTGAACCTCTCCTGTGAGTCCAGTTTCAGATTCCGATGCTTCAATTCAGGTTTACTGTATCCCTTGGACCTTCTTATTAACGATGAAACACAGAAATTGCATCCGAATTTAATACAAAAGGCACAATGCTGACTTAAGTAAAAGAGTACTGACACTCTCACTTTCTGTGATTTGAACCTCTCCTGTGGGTCCAGTTTTAGATTACGATGCTTCACATCGGGTTTACTGTATACCTTGCACCTCCTTATTGACGATGAAACACTGAAATTGCATCGGAATTAAACTCAAAAGGCACAATTCCGACTTAAGTATAAGAGGACTGACACTATAACTTTCTATGATTTGAATCTCTTTTGTGAGTCCAGTTTTAGATTCCGATGCTTCACTTCAGGTTTACTGTATACCTTGCACCTTCTCATTGACGATGAAACACTGAAATTGCTTCCGAATATAATACAAAAGGCACAGTACCGACTGAAGTACAAGAGGACTGACACTCTCACTTTCTATGATTTGAACATCTGCTGTGAGTCCAGTTTTAGATTCCGATGCTTCACTTCAGGTTTACTGTATACCTTGCAACTTCTTATTGACGATGAAACACGAAAATTGCAATCGAATTTAATACAAAAGGCACAATGCCGACATAAGTACAAGAGGACTGACACACTCACTTTCTACGATTTGAACCTATCCTGTGAGTCCAATTTTAGACTCCGATGCTTCACTTCGGGTTTACTGCATACCTTGCACCTTCTTACTGACGATGAAACACAGAAATTGCATCGGAATTTAATACAATAGGCAAAATGCCGATTTAAGTACAAGAGGACAGACATTATCACTTTCTACGATTTGAACCTCTCCTGTGAGTCCAGTTTTAGATTCCGATGCTTCACTTCAGGTTTACTATATCCGTTGGACCTTCTTATTGACGATGAAACACAGAGTTTGCATCTGAATTTAATACAAAAGGCACAATGCCGACTTAAGTACAAGAGAACTGACACACTCACTTTCTAAGATTGAAACCTCTCCTGTGAGTCCAGTTTTAGACTCCGATGCTTCACTTCAGGTTTACTGTATACCTTGCACCTTCTTATTGACGATGAAACACAGTAATTGCATCCGAATTTAATACAAAAGGCACAATGCCGACTTAAGTGCAAGAGGACTGACACTCTCCCTTTCTATGTTTGAACCTCTCCTGTGAGTCCAGTGTTAGATTCCGATGCTTCACATCAGGTTTACTGTATCCCTTGGACCTTGTTATTGACGATGAAGCGCAGAAATTGCATCCGGATTTAATATAAAAGGCACAATGCCGACATAAGTAAAAGAGAACTGACACACTCTCTTTCTATGATTAGGACCTCTCCTGTGAGTCCCGTTTTAGATTCCCATGCTTCCCTTCAGGTTTACTGTATACCTTGCACCTTCTTATTGACGATGAAACACAGTAATTGCATCGGAATTTAATACAAAATGCACAATGCCGACTGAAGTACAAGAGGACAGACACTATAACTTTCTATGATTTGAACCTCTCCTGTGAGTCCAGTTTCAGATTCCGGTGCTTCACTTCAGGTTTACTGTATCCCTTGGACCTTCTTATTGACGATGAAGCACAGAAAATGCATCCGAATTTGATACAAAAGGCACAATGCCGACTTAAGTAAAGGAGGACTGACACTCTCACTTTCTGTGATTTGAACCTCTGCTGTGGGTCCAGTTTTAGATTACGATGCTTCACTTCCGGTTTAGTGTATACCTTGCACATTCTTATTGACGATGAAACACAGAAATTGCATCGGAATTAAATTCAAAAGGCACAATGCTGACTAAAGTACAAGAGGACTGACACTATAACTTTCTATGTTTGAACCTCTTCTGTGAGTCCAGTTTTAGATTCCGATGCTTCACTTCGGGTTTACTGCATACCTTGCACCTTCCTACTGACGATGAAACACAGAAATTGCATCGGAATTTAATTCAAAAGGCACAATGCCGACTTAAGTACAAGAGGACTGACACTCTCTATTTCTACGATTTGAACCTCTCCTGTGAGTCAAGTTTTAGATTCCGATGCTTCACTTCAGGTTTACTGTATCCCTTGGACCTTCTTATTGACAATGAAACACAGAAATTGCATCCGAATTTAATACAAAAGGCACAATGCCGACTTAAGTAAAGAGGACTGACACTCTCACTATCTGTGATTTGAACCTCTCCTGTGAGTCCAGTTTTAGTTTCCGATGCTTCACTTCAGGTTTACTGTATACCTTGCACCTTCTTATTGGCGATGAAACACAGAAATTGCATCGGAATTAAATGCAAAAGGCACAATGCCGGCTTAAGTAAAAGAGGACTGACACTCTCACTTTCTGTGATTTGAACCTCTCCTGTGAGTCCAGTTTTAGAGTCCTATGCTTCACTTCAGGTTTACTGTATACCTTGTACCTTCTTAATGACGATGAAACACAGAAATTGCATCGGAATTAAATGCAAAAGGCACAATTCCGGCTTAAGTACAAGAGGACTGACACTCTCACTTTCTGTGATTTGACCCTCTCCTGT
The DNA here is from genome assembly GCF_021461395.2 of Schistocerca americana. Lineage (NCBI taxonomy): Eukaryota > Metazoa > Arthropoda > Insecta > Orthoptera > Acrididae > Schistocerca > Schistocerca americana. The sequence goes on from NC_060126.1 coordinate 14,603,436, forward strand.
GAGTCCAGTTTTCGATTCCGATGCTTCACTTCAGCTTTACTGTATCCCTTAGACCTTCTTATTGACGATGAAATACAGAAATTGCATCCGAATTTAATAAAAAAGTCACAATGCCGACTTAAGTACAAGCGGAATGACACTCTCTCTTTCTATGATTTGAACCTCTCCTCTGAGTCCTGTTTTAGATTCCGATGCTTCACTTCAGGTTTACTGTATACCTTGCACCTTCTGAATGACGATGAAACACAGAAATTGCATCCGAATTTAATACAAAAGGCACAATGCCGACTTAAGTAATTGAGGACTGACACTCTCACTTTCTATGATTTGACCCTCTCGTGTGAGTCCAGTTTTCGATTCCGATGCTTCACTTCAGGTTTACTGTCTACCTTGCACCTTCTTATTAACGATGAATTACAGAAATTGCATCGGAATTAAATTCAAAAGGCACAATGCCGACTTAAGTACAAGAGCACTGACACTATAACTTTCTATGATTTAAACCTCTTCTGTGAGTCCAGTTTTAGATTCCGATGCTTCACTTCAGGTTTACTGTATACCTTGCACCTTCTTATTGACGATGAAACACAGAAATTGCTTCCGAATTTTATACAAAAGGCACTATGCCGTCTTAAGTACAAGAGCACTGACGCTCTCACTTTCTATGATTTGAACCTCTCCTGTGAGTCCAGTTTTAGATTCCGATGCTTCACTTAAGGTTTACTGTATCCCTTGGGCCTTCTTATTGACGATGAAACACAGACATTGCATCCGAATTTAATACAAAAGGCACAATGCCGACTTAAGTACAAGAGGACTGACACTCTCACTTTCTATGATTTGAACCTCTGCTGTGAGTCCAGTTTTAGATTCCGCTGCTTCACTTCGGGTTTAATGCATACGTTGCACCTTCTTACTGACGATGAAACACAGAAATTGCATCGGAATTTAATACAAAAGGCACAATGCCGACTTAAGTACAAGAGGACTGACACTCTCACTTTCCACGATTTGAACCTCTTCTGTGAGTCCAGTTTTAGATTCCGATGCTTCACTTCAGGTTTACTGTATCCCTTGGACCTTCTTATTGACGATGAAACACAGAGTTTGCATCTGAATTTAATACAAAAGGCACAATGCCGACTTAAGTACAAGAGGACTGACACTCTCACTTTCTATGATTTAAACCTCTCCTGTGAGTCCAGTTTTAGATTCCGATGCTTCACTTCAGGTTTACTGTATACCTTGCACCTTCTTATTGACGATGAAGCACAGAAACTGCATCCGAATTTAATACAAAAGGCACAATGCAGACTTAAGTACAAGAGGACTGACACTCACACTTTCTATGATTTGAACCTTTCCTGTGAGTCAAGTTTTAGCTTCCGATGCTTCACTTTGGGTTTACTGTATACCTTGCACCTTCTTACTGACGATGAAACACAGAAATTGCATCCGAAATTAGTACAAAAGGCACAATGCCGACTTAAGTTCAAGCGGACTGACACTCTCACTTCCTATGATTTGAACCTCTCCTGTGAGTCCAGTTTTAGATTCCGATGCTTCACTACAGGTTTACTGTATACCTCGCACCTTCTTATATTCGATGAAACACAGAAATTTCGTCCGAAATTAGTACAAAAGGCACAATGCCGACTTAAGTAAAAGAGGACTGACACTCTCACTTTCTGTGATTTGAACCTCTCCTGTCAATCCAATTTTGATTCCGATGCTTCACTTCAGGTTTACTGTATACCTTGCTCCTTCTTATTGACGATGAAACACAGAAATTGCATCGGAATTAAATTCAAAAGGCACAATGCCGTCTTAAGTACAAGAGGACTGACACTCTCCCTTTCTATGTTTGAACCTCTCCTGTGAGTCCAGTGTTAGATTCCGATGCTTCACTTCAGGTTTACTGTATCTTTTGGACCTTCTTATTGACGATGAAACGCAGAAATTGCATCCGAATTTAATACATAATACCCAATGCCGACTTAAGTGCAAGAGGACTGACACTCTCCCTTTCTATGTTTGAACCTCTACTGTGAGTCCAGTGTTAGATTTCGATGCTTCACTTCAGGTGTACTGTATCTTTTGGACCTTCTTAATGACGATGAAATGCAGAAATTGCATCCGGATTTAATACAAAAGGCACAATGCCGACTTAAGTAAAAGAGGACTGACACTCTCTCTTTCTATGATTTGAACCTCTCCTGTGAGTCCAGTTTTAGATTCCGATGCTTCCCTTCAGGTTTACTGTATACCTTGGACCTTCTTATTGACGATGAAACACAGAAATTGCATCCGAATTTAACACAAAAGGCACAATGCCGACTTAAGTAAAAGAGGACTGACACTCTCTCTTTCTATGATTTGAACCACTCCTGTAGGTTCAGTTTTAGATTCCAATGCTTCACTTCATGTTCACTGTATCCCTTGTACCTTCTCATTGACGATGAAACACAGAAATTGCATCCGAATTTAATACAAAAAGGCACAATGCCGATTTAAGTAAAAGAGGACTGACACACTCTATTTCTATGATTTGAACCTATCCTGCGAGTCCAGTTTTAGATTCCGATGCTTCACTTCAGGTTTACTGTATCCCTTGGACATTCGTATTGACGAACAGACACAGAAATAGCATTCGAATTTAATGCAAAAGGCACAATGCCGACTTAAGTACAAGAGGACTGACACTCTAACTTTCTATGATTTGAACCTCTCCTGTGAGTCCAGTTTTAGATTGCGATGTTTCACTTCAGGTTTACTGTATACCTTGGACCTTCTTATTGACGATGGAACACAGATATTGCATCCGAATTTAATACAAAAGGCACAATGTTGACTTAAGTACAAGAGGACTGACACTCTAACTTTCTATGATTTGAACCTCTCCTGGGAGTCAAGTTTTAGATTCCGACGCTTCACTTCAGGTTTACTGTATACCTTGGGCCTCCTTATTGACGATGAAACACAGATATTGCATCGGAATTAAATACAAAAGGCACAATGCCGACTTAAGTACAAGAGGACTGACACTCTAAATTTCTATGATATCAATCTCTCCGGTGAGTCCAGTTTTAGATTCAGATGCTTCACTTCAGGTTTACTGTATCCTTTGGACCTTCCTCTTAACGATGAAACAAAGAAGTTGCATCGGAATTAAATTCAAAAGGCACAATGCCGACTTAAGTACAAGAGGACTGAAACACTAAATTCCTATGATTTGAACCTCTCCTGTGAGTTCAGTTTTAAATTCCGATGCTTTACTTCAGGTTTACTGTATCCCTTGGACCTTCATATTGACGATGAAACACAGATATTGCATGGGAATTAAATACAAAATGCACAATGCCGACTTAAGTACAAGAGGACTGACTCTTCTTACATTTTATGATTTGAGCCTTTCATGTGAGACCAGTTTTAGATTCCGATGCTTTACTTCAGGTTTACTGTATCCCTTGGACCTTCGTATTGACGATGAAACACAGAATTTGCATCGGAATTAAATACAAATGGCACAATGTCGACAAAAGTACAAGAACACTGGTTCTTCTTACTGTCTATGTTTTGAACCATTCCTGTGAGACCAGTTTTAGATTCCGATGCTTTACTTCCGGTTTCCTGTACCACTTAGTCCTTCATATTGACGATGAAACACAGAAATTGCATCGGAATTAAATACAACACGCACAGTGTCAACTTAAGTACAAGAATAACGGCTCTTCTTACAGTCAATGCTTTCAGCATTTCCTATGAGACCAGATTTAGAGTCCAATGCTTCACTTCAGGTTTACTGTATTCCTTGGACGTTCATATTGACTATGAACCACATAAAATAGAATTGGAATTAAATACAAAATGCACAATGCCGATGTAAGCACAAGAAAACTGAGTCTTCTTCCTGTATATGATTTGAGCCTTTCCTGTGAGACCAGTTTTTGATTCCGATGTTGCACTTCAGGTTTACTGTATCCCTTGGATCTTCGTATTGACGAACAAACACAGAAATTGCATCCGAATTTAATGCAGAAGGCACAATGCCGAATTAAGTACAAGAGGACTGACACTCTCACTTTCTATGATTTGAACCTCTCCTGTGAGTCCAGTTTTAAATTACGATGTTTCACTTCAGGTTTACAGTATACCTTGGACCTTCTTATTAACGATGAAACACAGAAATTGCATCGGAATTAAATTCAAACGCACAATGCCGACTTAAGTACAAGAGGACTGACACTCTCACTTTCTATGATTTGAACCTCTGCTGTGAGTCCAGTTTTAGATTCCGATGCTTCACTTCGGGTTTAATGCATACCTTGCACCTTCTTACTGACGATGAAACACAGAAATTGCATCGGAATTTAATACAAAAGGCACAATGCCGACTTAAGTACAAGAGGACTGACACTCTCACTTTCCACGATTTCAACCTCTCCTTTGAGTCCAGTTTTAGATTCCGATGCTTCACTTCAGGTTTACTGTATCCCTTGGACCTTCTTATTGACGATGAAACACAGAGTTTGCATCTGAATTTAATACAAAAGGCACAATGCCGACTTAAGTACAAGAGGACTGACGCTCTCACTTTCTATGATTTGAACCTCTCCTGTGAGTCCAGTTTTAGATTCCGATGCTTCACTTCAGGTTTACTGTATACCTTGCACCTTCTTATTGGCGATGAAGAACAGAAACTGCATCCGAATTTAATACTAAAGGCACAATGCAGACTTCAGTACAAGAGGACTGACACTCACACTTTCTATGATTTGAACCTTTCCTGAGAGCCACGTTTTAGCTACCGATGCTTCACTTTGGGTTTACTGTATACCTTGCACCTTCATACTGACGATGAAACACAGAAATTGCATCCGAATTTATTACAAAAGGCACAATGCCGACTTAAGTTCAAGCGGACTGACACTCTCACTTTCTATGATTTGAACCTCTCCTGTGAGTCCAGGTTTAGATTCCGATGCTTCACTTCAGGTTTACTGTATAGCTTGCACTTTCTTATTTTCGATGAAACACAGAAATTTCATCCGAATTTAGTACAAATGACACAATGCCGACTTAAGTAAAAGAGGACTGACACTCTCACTTTCTGTGAATTGAACCTCTCCTGTCAATCCAATTTTGATTCCGATGCTTCACTTCAGGTTTACTGTATACCTTGCACCTTCATATTGACGATGAAACACAGAAATTGCATCGGAATTAATTTCAAAAGGCACAATGCCGTCTTAAGTACAAGAGGACTGACACTCTCCCTTTCTATGTTTGAACCTCTCCTGTGAGTCCAGTGTTAGATTCCGATGCTTCACTTCAGGTTTACTGTATCTTTTGGACCTTCTTATTGACGATGAAACGCAGAAATTGTAACCGGATTTAATACAAAAGGCACAATGCCGACTTAAGTAAAAGAGGACTGACAGTCTCTCCTTCTATGATTTGAACCTCTCCTGTGAGTCCAGTTTTAGATTCCGATGCTTCACTTCAGGTTTACTGTATCCCTTGGACCTTCTAATTGACGATGAAACACAGATATTGCATCCGAATATAATACAAAAGGCACAATGCCGACTTAAGTAAAAGAGGACTGACACTCTCTCTTTCTATGATTGGAACCACTCCTGTAAGTCCAGTTTTAGATTCCAATGCTTCACTTCAGGTTCACTGTATCCCTTGGACCTTCTCATTGACGATGAAACACAGAAATTGCATCCGAATTTAATACAAAAGGCACAATGCCGACTTAAGTAAAAGAGGACTGACACTCTCTCTTTCTATGATTTGAACCTCTCCTGCGAGTCCAGTTTTAGATTCCGATGCTTCACTTCAGGTTTACTGTATACCTTGCACCTTCTTATTGACGATGAACCACAGAAATTGCATCGGAACTTAATACAAAAGGCACAATGCCGTCTTAAGTAAAAGAGGACTGACATTCTAACTTTCTATGATTTGAACCTCTCCTGTGAGTCCATTTTTAGATTCCGATGCTTCACTTCAGGTTTACTGTATCCCTTGGACCTTCTTATTGACGATGAAACACAGAAATTGCATCCGAAATTAATACAAAAGGCACAATGCCGTCTTAAGTAAAAGAGGACTGACATTCTAACTTTCTATGATTTGAACCTCTCCTGTGAGTCCAGTTTGCGATTCCGATGCTTCACTTCAGGTATACTGTAACCCTTGGACCTTCTTATTGACGATGAAACACAGAAACTGCATCCGAATTTAATACAAAAGGCACAATGCCGACTTAAGTACAAGAGGACTGACACTCTACATTTCTATGATTTGAACCTCGCCTGTGAGTCAAGTTTTAGATTCCGATGCTTCACTTCAGGTTTACTGTATCCCTTGGACCTTCGTATTGACGAACATACACAGAAATTGCATCCAAATTTACTGCAAAAGGCACAATGCCGACTTAAGTACAAGAGGACTGACACTCTAACTTTCTATGATTTGAACCTCTCCTGTGAGTCCAGTTTTAGAATACGATGGTTCACTTCAGGTCTACTGTATACCTTGCACCTTCTTATTGACGATGAAGCACAGAAACTGCATCCGAATTTAATACAAAAGGCACAATGCCGACTTAAGTAGAAGAGGACTGACACTCTACCTTTCTATGATTTGAACCTCTCCTGGGAGTCAAGTTTTAGATTCCGACGCTTCACTTCAGGTTTACTATATACCTTGGACCTCCTTATTGACGATGAAACACAGATATTGCATCGGAATTAAGTACAAAAGGCACAATGCCGACTTAAGTACAAGAGGACTGACACTCTAAATTTCTATGATATGAATCTCTCCGGTGAGTCCAGTTATTGATTCAGATGCTTCACTTCAGGTTTACTGTATCCTTTGGACCTTCTTCTTGACGATGAAACACAGAAGTTGCATCGGAATTAAATTCAAAAGGCACAATGCTGACTTAAGTACAAGAGGACTGAAACACTAACTTCCTATGATTTGAACCTCTCGTGTGAGTTCAGTTTTAAATTCCGATGCTTTACTTCAGGTTTACTGTATCCCTTGGACCTTCATATTGACGATGAAACACAGATATTGCATGGGAATTAAATACAAAGGGCACAATGCCGAGTTAGGTACAAGAGGACTGACATTCTCACTATCTATGAGTTGAACCTCTGCTGTGAGTCCAGTTTTAGATTCCGATGCTTCACTTCAGGTTTACTGTATACCTTGCACCTTCTTATTGACGATGAAGCACAGAAACTGCATCCGAATTTAATACAAAAGGCACAATGCAGACTTAAGTACAAGAGGACTGACACTCACACTTTCTATGATTTGAACCTTTCCTGTGAGTCAAGTTTCAGCTTCCGATGCTTCACTTCGGGTTTACTGTATACCTTGCACCTTCTTACTGACGATGAAACACAGATATTGCATCCGAATTTAATACAAAAGGCACAATGCCGACTTAAGTTCAAGCGGACTGGCACTCTCACTTTCTATGATTTGAACCTCTCCTGTGAGTTCAGGTTTAGATACCGATGCTTCACTTCAGGTTAACTGTATACCTTGCACCTTCTTATTTTCGATGAAACACAGAAATTTCATACGAATTTAGTACAAAAGGCACAATGCCGACTTAAGTAAAAGATGACTGACACTCTCACTTTCTGTGATTTGAACCTCTCCTGTCAATATAATTTTGATTCCGATGCTTCTCTTCAGGTTTACTGTATACCTTGGACCTTCTTATTGACGATGAAACACAGAAATTGCATCGGAATTAAATTCAAAAGGCACAATGCCGTCTTAAGTACTAGAGGACTGACACTCTCCCTTTCTATGTTTGAACCTCTCCTGTGCGTCCAGTGTTAGATTCCGATGCTTCACTTTAGGTTTACTGTATCTTTTGGACCTTCTTATAGACGATGAAACGCAGAAATTGCATCCGGATTTAATACAAAAGGCACAATGCCGACTTAAGTAAAAGAGGACTGACACTCTCTCTTTCTATGATTTGAACCTCTCCTGTGAGTCCAGTTTTAGATTCCGATGCTTCACTTCAGGTTTTTTGTATCCCTTGGACCTTCTAATTGACGATGAAACATAGAAATTGCACCCGAATTTAATACATAAAGCCCAATTCCGACTTATGTGCAAGAGGACTTACACTCTCCCTTTCTATGTTTGAACCTCTCCTGTGAGTCCAGTGTTAGATTCCGATGCTCACTTCAGGTTTACTGTATCTTTTGGACCTTCTTATTGACGATGAATAGCAGAAATTGCATCCGGATTTAATACAAAAGGCACAATGCCGACTTAAGTAAAAGAGGACTGACACTCTACATTTCTATGATTTGAACCTCGCCTATGAGTCAAGTTTTAGATTCCGATGCTTCACTTCAGGTTTAGTGTATCCCTTGGACCTTCTTATTGACGATGAAACACAGAAATTGCATCCGAAGTTAATCCAAAAGGCACAATGCCGACTTAAGTAAAAGAGGACTGACATTCTAACTTTCTATGATTTGAACCTCTCCTGTGAGTCCAGTTTTCGATTCCGATGCTTCACTTCAGGTATACTGTAACCCTTGGACCTTCTTATTGACGATGAAACACAGAAACTGCATCCGAATTTAATACAAAAGGCACAATGCCGACTTAAGTACAAGAGGACTGACACTCTACATTTCTATGATTTGAACCTCGCCTGTGAGTCAAGTTTTAGATTCCGATGCTTCACTTCAGGTTTACTGTATCCCTTGGACCTTCGTATTGACGAACATACACAGAAATTGCATCCAAATTTAATGCAAAAGGCACAATGCCGACTTAAGTACAAGAGGACTGACACTCTAACTTTCTATGATTTGAACCTCTCCTGTGAGTCCAGTTTTAGAATACGATGGTTCACTTCAGGTTTACTGTATACCTTGAACCTTCTTATTGACGATGAAACACAGATATTGCATCCGAATTTAATACAGAAGGCACAATGCCTACTTAAGTACAAGAGGACTGACACTCTAACATTCTATGATTTGAACCTCTCCTGGGAGTCAAGTTTTGGATTCCGACGCTTCACTTCAGGTTTTCTGTATACCTTGGACCACCTTATTGACGATGAAACACAGATATTGCATCGGAATTAAATACAAAAGGCACAATGCCGACTTAAGTACAAGAGGACTGACACTCTAAATTTCTATGATATGAATCTCTCCGGTGAGTCCAGTTTTAGATTCAGATGCTTCACTTCAGGTTTACTGTATCCTTTGGACCTTCTTCTTGGCGATGAAACACAGAAATTGCATCGGAATTAAATTCAAAAGGCACAATGCCGACTTAAGTACAAGAGGACTGAAACACTAACTTCCTATGATTTGAACCTCTCCTGTGAGTTCAGTTTTAAATTCCGATGCTTTACTTCAGGTTTACTGTATCCCTTGGACCTTCATATTGACGATGAAACACAGATATTGCATCAAAATTAAATACAAAATGCACAATGCTGACTTAAGTACAAGAGGACTGACTCTTCTTACATTTTATGATTTGAGCCTTTCCTGTGAGACCAGTTTTAGATTCCGATGCTTCACTTCAGGTCTACTGTATCCCTTGGACCATCATATTGACGATGAAACGCAGATATTGCATCAGAATTAAATACAAAATGCACAATGCCGACTTAAGTCCAAGAGGACTGAATCTTCTTACATTCTATGATATTGGCCTATCCTGTGAGACCAGTTTTAGATTCCGATGCTTCACTTCATGTTTACTGTATCCCTTGGACCTTCTTATTGACGATGAAACACAGAAATTGCATCGGAATTAAATACGAAAGGCACAATGGCGACTTAAGTACAAGAAGACTGTCTCTTTTTACTGTCTACTTTTTGAACCATTCCTGTGAGACCAGTTTTAGGTTCCGATGCTTCACATCATGTTTACTGTATCCCTTGGACCTGCATATTTACGATGAAACACAGAAATTGCATCGGAATTAAATACGAAAGGCACAATGGCGACTTAAGTACAAGAAGACTGACTCTTCTAACTATCTATGTTTGAACCTTTCCTGTGAGACCAGTTTTAGATTCCGATGCTTCACTTCAGGTTTACTGTATCCCTTGGACATTCTTATTAACGATGAATTACAGAAATTGCATCCGAATTAAATACAAAAGGCACTATATCGACTTAACCATAGGAAGACTGACTCTTGTTACTGTCTACATTTTGAACCTTTCCTGTGAGATCAGTTTTAGCTTCCGATGCTTTACTTCTGGTTTATTGTATTCCTTGGACCTTCGTATTGACGATGAAACACAGAAATTGCATCGTAATTAAATACAAAGCGCAAAATGTCGACTTAAGTACATGAAGACTGGCTCTTCTCACTCTCTATGTTTTCAGCATTTCTTGTGGGGCCAGTTTCAGTTTCCGATGCTTCACTTCAGAATTACTGTATCCCTTGGACCTTCTTATTGACGATTAAACACAGAAATTGTATCGGAATTAAATACGAAAGGCACAATGGCGACTTACGTACAAGAGGATTGACCTTTCTTACATTCTATGATTTTACCCTTCCTGTGAGACCAGTTTTAGATTCCGATGCTTCACTATAGGTTTACTCTATCTCTTGGCCTTTCTTATTCACGATGTAACACAGAAATGGCATCGGAATTAAATACAAAAGGGGCAATGCCGACTAGCGAACAATAAGACTGATTCCTCTCACTGCCTATGTTTTGAACCTTTCCTGTAAGAGCAGTTTTAGATTCCGATGCTTCACATCAGGTTTACTGTATCTCTTGGACCTTCATATTGACGATAATACGCAGAAATTGCAACGAAATTAAATACAAATGGCACAATGTCGACAAAAGTACAAGAACACTGGCTCTTCTTACTGTCTATTATTTTAACCATTCCTGTGATACCAGTTTTAGATTCCGATGCTTTACTTCCGGTTTACTGTATCCCTTAGACCTTCATATTGACTATGAAACACAGAAATTGCATCGGAATTGAATACAAAATGCACAATGCCGATGTAAGAACAGGAAGACTAAGTCTTCCTCCTGTATATGTTTTGAATCTTTCCTGTGAGACCAGTTTTAGATTCCGATGCTTCACTTCAGGTCTACTGCATCCCTTGGACCGTCATATTGACGATGAAACACAGATATTGCATCGGAATTAAATACAAAATGCACAATGCCGACTTAAGTACAAGAGGACTGACTCTTCTTACATTTTATGATTTGAGCCTTTCCTACGAGACCAGTTTTAGATTCCGATGCTTTACTTCAGGTTTACTGTATCTTTTGGACCTTCGTATTGACGATGAAACACAGAAATTGCATCGGAATTAAATATAAAAGGCACAATGCCGACTTATGTAGAAAAGGTCTGACCCTTATTACATTCTATGATTTGAGCCTTTCCTGTGAGACCAGTTTTATATTCCGATGCTTCACTTCAGGTTTACTGTATCCCTTGCACTTTCTTATTGACGATGAAACACAGATATTACATCGGAATTAAATACAAAAGGCACAATTCTGACTTAAGAACAAGCAGACTGACTCTTCTTACTGTCTATTGTTTTGAACCTTTCCTGTGAGACCAGTTTTATATTCCGATGCTTCACTTCAAGTTTACTGTATCCCTTGGACCTTCTTATTGACGATGTAACACAGATATTGCAGCAGAATTAAATTCAAAAGGCACAATGGCGACTTACGTACAAGAGGACTGACTTTTCTTACATTCTATGATTTGAGACGTTCCTGTGCGACCAGTTTTAGATTCCGATGCTTCAGGTTTACTGCATCCCTTGGACGTTCATATTGACTATGAAACACTGAAATTGCATCGGAATTAAATACAAAATGCACAATGCCGATGTAAGTACAAGTAGACTGGGTCTTCTTCCTGTATATGTTTTGAGCCTTTCCTGTGGGACCAGTTTTAGATTCCGATTCTTCACTTCAGGTATACTGTATCCCTTGGACCGTCATATTGACGATGAAACACACATATTGCATCGGAATTAAACACAAAAGGCACAATGCCGACTTAAGTACAAGAGGACTGACTCTTCTTACATTTTATGATTTGAGCCTTTCCTCTGAGACCAGTTTTAGATTCCGATGCTTTACTTCAGGTTTACTGTATCCGTTGGACCTTCGTATTGACGATGAAACACAGAAATTGCATCGGAATTAAATACAAAAGGCACTATGCCGACTTAAGTACAAGAGGACTGACCATTATTACATTCTATGATTTGAGCCTTTCCTGTGAGATCAGTTTTATATCCCGATGCTTCACTTCAGGTTTACTGTATTCGTTGGACCTTCTTATTGACGATCAAACACAGAATTACATCTGATTTAAATACAAAAGGCACTATGCCGAATTAAGTACAAGAAGTCTGATTCTTCTTACTGTCTATGTTCTGCACCTTTCCTGTGAGACCAGATTTAGATTCCGATGCTTCACATCAGGTTTACTGTATCCCTTGGACCTTCATATTGACGATGCAACACAGAAACTGCATCGGAATTAATTACAAACAGCACAATGTCTACTAAAGTACAAGAACACTGACTCTTCTAACTATCTATGTTTTGAACCTTTCCTGTGAGACCAGTTTTAGATTCCGATGCTTCTCTTCAGTTTTACTGTATCCCTTAGACATTCTTATTAACGATGAAACACAGTAATTGCATCCGAATTAAATACAAAAGGCACTATGTCGACTTAAGTATAGGAAGACTGACTCTTGTTACTGTCTATGATTTGAACCTTTACTGTGAGACCAGTTCTAGATTCCGATGCTTCACTTCAAGTTTACTGTATCCCTTGGACCTTCTTGTTGACGATGAAACACAGAAATTGCATCGGAATTAAATACAAAATGCACAATGCCGATGTAAGTACAAGAAGACTGAGTCTTCTTCCTGTATATGGTTTGAGCCTTTCCTGTGAGACCAGTTTTAGAATCCGATTCTTCACTTCAGGTCTACTGTATCCCTTGGATCTTCATATTGACGATGAAACACAGAAATTGAATCGGAATTAAACACAAAATGCATCATGCCGACTTAAGTACAAGAGGACTGACTCTTCTTACATTCTGTGATTTGAGCCTTTCCTGTAAGACCAGTTTTAGATTCCGATGCTTTACTTCAGGTTTACTGTATCTCTTGGACCTTCGTATTGACGATGAAACACAGAAATTGCATCGGAATTAAATACAAAAGGCACAATGCCGTCTTAAGTACTAGAGGACTGACCCCTATTACATTCAATGATTTGAGCCTTTCCTGTTAGACCAGTTTTATATTCCCAAGCTTCACTTCAGGTTTACTGTATCTCTTGGACCTTCTTATTGACGATGAAACACAGAAATTGAATCGGAATTAAATAGAAAAGGCACAATGCCGACTTAAGTACAACAAGACTGACTCTTCTCAATGTCTATGTTTTGAACCTTTCCTGTCAGACCAGTTTAGATTCCGATGCTTCACTTCAGGTTTACTGTATCCCTTGGATCTTCTTATTGACGCTGAAACACAGAAATTGCATCGGAATTAAATACAAAAGGCACAATGCCGACTTAAGTACAAGAAGTCTGCCTCTTCTTAATGTCTATGTTTTGAACCTATCCTGTGAGACCAGTTTTAGTTTCTGATGCTTCACTTCAGGTTTACTGTATCTCTTTTACCTTCCTGTTGACAATGAAACACAGAAATTGCATGAGAATTAAATGCAAAAGGCACAATGTCGACTGAAGTATAAGAGGACTGACTCTTCTTACTGTCTATGTTGTGAACCTTTCCAGTGAGACCAGTTTTAGATTCCGATGCTTTACTTCAGGTTTACTGTATCCGCTGGTCCTTCTTATTGACGATGAAACACAGATATTGCATCGGAATTAAATACAAAAGGCACAATGCCGACTTAAGTACAAGATGACTGACTCTTCTCACTGTCTACGTTTTGAACCTTTCCGGTGAGACCAGTTTTAGATTCCGATGCTTCACTTTAGGTTTCCTGTATCCCTTGGAGCTTCTTATTGACGATGAAACACATAAATTGCAATTCGTCGTTTGGACGCCGAGCGGAGAGGACCTCGCAGCGGAGTCGCCGACCACCAGCAGCCGTAGCTCGCCCGCTACCCCCTCGAGCCGGCCGCCACCAGCGCTCCGCAGCCTGTCGCGCGGCAGCGCCCCCGGAGTGCGCATCAGCCGCTCCCGGCGCAGCCGCCCAGCGGCAACCGGCCGAGTGCCGAAGGGTTGAGCCTGCTCCCCTTCGACGCAAAGCCGCGCAACCAGTCGCGGACTGCCGCGAAAGAGCTTCGGCTCGCAGCTACCGGTAGCCTCCGGTTACCCAACGCCCTCAACGTAATTCTCACGTTCTTTTAGGGACTCTGAGGCAGTAGCAGGGCTCCTTCACGGGAGCAAGCCCGCGTGCTGCAGGCCATTCTTCTCCCGCACCTCCTTTAGGTGCCGCGCTTGCACGAACAGCGCATGTTAGCATAAAGTAGGGACCACCCACTTCCATAGGGAACAAGTAACACTTCTCTCGCCTTTCGAGAAAAGTAAAATTGTCGTTTCCCCCTTCCTACCCAATAAATAATCCTAAGTGCGAGATGGCTGACGCTACTAGCACTTCCCCTGCTATCACCCGCAGCAAGACTGCAACACAAGAAGCGCGAGGTTCGACTGCACCCGCCGAAATTCGCGCCCCGCCCGCTACCGAAGGCAAGGGAGCGGTTGGCGACGCTCGACAGCTTGGCACGAAATCGCAAAAGCAGCTCTAGTCGCGCCGGCTAATCACCGAACGTTTCGGGGCGGAGTCTGTCCCAACAAGACAACTACACTAAACATTACCTTACACTCACTTGTCACTGGACAGTCATGTACCATTCCCCCACCGGCGTCGCAGCCTCAAGAAACCGAGGCAGCGGCGGCGGATGTGGATACAGAAAACCACTACACAGAGCCCTGGCAGGTGGAGGGCCCAAAACGCAGACCCAAAAAAACACCAGCACAAACAAGAGAGCAACCAAACTCGCTAGGCAACCGAAAGGCGCTGTTGCCTACACCCACTTCATCTCAGGCTAGCAACATTAACACAAAACAAAACGCAAACACAGCTGTGGCGAACAACAACAAAGCACACAAAGCCACAGCAGTGCCCACACAACACAAGACTGGTTTCCCCCCAGTTGTTACACAAAACTACGGGAACCTTAGTGCCCTTAACACTGCATTCGCGGAGAGGCACATAAACAGCACATTACATGCAAAGTACTCGGGGGACAGGGCCTCACTGTACGTTGCCACAGACAACGAATATAAAGATCTTCTGACCTTCCTCAAAGATCGGAAGATCGAACATTACACGTACAGAACGCTGGACGAGAGAACCCAGCAGTACGTGATCAAAGGAGTGGACCCCAGCACCCCCAAAGAGACTGTACATGCAGCCCTTTGTTATCTGGGATTCGACTGTAAAAGTGCCTCCCGGATGTCAGGGTTCCGTACACACGCACCGCTACCACACTACATGGTTGAGTTAGCCGACACGGCTGATTCCCGCGCCATCCTGCACATAAAGAGCTTTCTGCGGATGGACGTACATGTAGAACTCTACGAACCACCCAACGTCCCCCTACAATGCAACAACTGCCAGCGGTTCGGCCACTCGGCCCTCCGCTGCGGCCTGGCAACTCGCTGCCGCGGATGCGCTGGCAATCACAGAGCCAACACATGCACACAAATACAACCAAACCAGCGACGCTGTGCCAACTGCGGTGGGCCCCATGCGGCAAACTTCAGACAGTGCAACTCATACGAACAGGCGCTGAAGCGAAAACTAGACAAAAGCAGGGTACTGTACGAAATACCACGCCCAAGGCCAGCGCCGAACCCAGTAAGGAACGGCGTAACGTTTGCCACGGTTGCACGCCCTGGCGGAACGGCACAGGCTGCGGAACCTCAGCGCCCTACACACACACGTGAAACAACCGCTGCAACAGCCACACAACAACCACAGGCAACACCTGAAACCCAGCAAGCATCGGTACCAACACCTATGCCCCGAAACAACACGACCCCACTCCCGGAAATCACGTGCTGCGAAGAAACGCACCATTTACAGGAAAACACACCCACACACGAACCCACCGAACCCCAAGCCCAGAGGAGGAATAGACGTACACGCAAACACAGGGCGGGGAAAACGAAATCACCACAACAGGCCACACAGCAACAACAGAACAGCAACACACAGGAAAACAGCCAACAAGACACTGAGACTGTAACTCACACTACCATCCCCCTCACCACAGAAGTAACACAGGCGTCACAACCTCTGTCACAAAGCACAAATGCCGCTCCTAACAACACACCAATACCCGCCCAAGCGGCCGCTAACTCCACAACAGCACCTCAGGCTGCCACACCCAACACCAACACACCACCTGGCGGAATACTGGAAACACTATTCCCCCGACACACGACCGCTCAAATCCTTACCAAGGTGCTGACGGCCCTCGCTACACTCATCACCCAGCTCATGAGCGCCGAATCCGGGCAATACTGGGCTGTCATACACACTGCCATCACAACACTCTTTCACACTCTTACATGAATAATACACCACACCTGGCCCATAACGCAGACCCGCATACACTATCACGGATCCTGTTCTGGAATGCAGACTCGATCCACAACAAAAGGGCAGAATTTGCCGCGTTCATGGATCGCAAGGGAATCCTTGTCGCGCTACTGAGAGAGACTAAACTTAAACCGCACAAACAATTAAACTTTCCTGGCTACAGTGTCTATCGTACCGACCGACCGGGCGACGCCGTGGCAGGTGGAACTGCAATCGTCATACACAAAGACATTGAGCACACAAACATAGAGCTCCCTGAACTGGAAAAAATCGAGGCTACGGCCGTCAGAGTCAAGTTCAACGGAGACTACACCACACTGATATCGGTATACAACAGCCCTGTAGGCATCTCAACACGTGATATCAGCACATTACTCAACATTTCACCGCGAGTAATAGTCGCTGGAGTTCTGAACGCAAAACACCCAGAATGGAATTCACGCATACGAAATCCCAACGACAAAAAACTGTACGAACATTCGCTAGGTAGAAACTACATCATACTAGCGCCGACTGAACCGACGCACATTCCCTATCATAGGGGACACAGGCCAGACGTGATAGACATGGCCCTCATCAAGGGCATTACAGCGACACTCAACGTTGCCATTGAAAACGATCTGGCCTCAAACCACCAACCTGTAATACTATACATGGAGGAAACACTGCAGCACACGGAACAACGCAAGATGTTGGACTACGGGCGTGCGAATTGGACATTATTCAAGCAAACGCTTGATAGCCACATACCACCTATACACGAAATTAACGAAACAGGACAAATTGACGAGGCAATAGAAACCCTCACTAACGCCGTCCGGGACGCAATGGCAGGCACCATACCTGATCGCACCTCACAACAACGCACTGCGGGCCTGCCCCAGGAAATCCTGGGCCTAATCTCAATGAGGAATCGCCTCAGGAGACAATGGCAGCGCACCAGGCGTCCGTACTTCAAACGGCACATTAACAGACTACAGGGCATCATACACGATAAAATACAAACACATAGAACACAACAGTGGAATCAAAAACTCGAAGGGCTGGACACCGCACGACCTGGCGTGTGGCAGCTAGCCCGACACTTCACAAGGGAGAAAATATACACCCCAACGCTTCAAGGGCCTGACGGACCTGCATGCTCAGCGGAAGAGAAAGCAGAACTAATGGCTCGAACACTCGCAGCGTCATTCACACCGAACCTGGTACCATCAGATCCAGTGTTCACACTTGCTACTGACCAAGAGGTTACACGCATTCTAGCCCAACCATCGCGTGACGACATTCGACAAGGGATACAGTAAACCTGAGGTGAAGCATCGGAATATAAAACTGGTCTCACAGGAAAGGTTCAAATCATAGACAGTAAGAAGAGCCAGTGTACTTGTACTTTAGGCGACATTTTGCCATTTGTATTTAATTCCGATGCAATTTCTGTGTTTCATCGTCAATAAGAAGGTCAAGGGATACAGTAAACCTGAAATGAAGCATCGGAATCTAAAACTGGTCTTACAGGAAAGGCCGAAGTCTCCTGGGCTATAATGCATTCCGCTGCTAGGAAAGCCCCTGGTCATGATGGCATTCAAAACCGTGTCCTCCAGGAGTTCACGGATAAAGCAACTGAGTACCTAACACACATAACGAATGCCATACTAAAACACCAACACTTCCCCGCCTTTTGGAAGACGGCCAAGGTCCTGATGTTCAGGAAGCCGGGGAAAGACCACAGCCTCCCACAAAATTGCCGACCCATCAGCCTTCTGAGTTCGCTCAGTAAGATTGTTGAAAAGGTGATTCTCAAACGCATCACTAGGCACTGCATAACAAATGACATCCTGAGACCGGAGCAATTCGGCTTCAGGAATCACCACTCCACAACACAACAACTCCTACGGGTCGTTGAACTTATAACACATGGCTTCGACATAAACAAAGCTACAGGGGCAGTGTTCCTGGACATCGAAAAGGCTTTCGACCGTCTATGGCACAACGGCCTCATCCGCAAACTCAGCGACGCGGGATTCCCTGACGGGCTGCTGCGTCTAATACACTCATACCTCACAGACAGGAGTTTCAACACTGACGTGCAGGGAAAACAATCAACACGACACGGTATACACGCGGGAGTACCCCAGGGAAGCATCCTAGGGCCCCTACTGTTTAACCTCTACATAAACGATCTCCCAACCACACACAACACAATGATGGCAATCTACGCGGATGACACAGCCATCCTGGCGCAAGATTGGAAACCATCAAACATTACGTCACGCCTACAGACTGCACTCAGAGTGGCCGAGCCTTGGTTGGAGAAATGGCGTGTTAGAGTAAACGTCGACAAGTGCGAAGCCGTTCTGTTCACTAGAAGACAGAAGCAACTGCGCAAACACCGCTGCTGCAGACCAATAACTCTACATGCACGTCCAATACGTTTCCGCGAGAGAGTCAAATACCTCGGTGTCTGGCTGGATCGGAAATTACTCTGGGGGGACCACATACAACACATGACCAACCGAGCTAGCGCGAGGCTCAAACAGCTCTATCCTATGCTCAACAGGCGTAGCACACTGAACAGAAGGGTGTCGAGGTCCATGTACATGACACTTATCCGACCCCTGATGACGTACGCAGCTCCTGTCTGGGGATACGCTGCGCCTACACGCCTGCGCCGTCTGCAGATCATACAAAACAAAGTTCTCAAAATCATAAGCAATGCTCCACGATACACACGCATCGCGGACCTTCACCGGGAATACCGACTTGAGACTCTCACGGAGGTAATCCACAAACTCACCACAAGACTATACAGAAACTCCAGACATTCGCAGAACCCGTTTATTCTGAATCTGGGGAACTACGACCACAACCATAGATGGAAACATAAAAGACCAAAAGACATACTTGTAAGGACGTAACATCTATGGCCAAGCATACGCAAACATAACGGCACAGGCGAGCCCCTGTTAATCAGACGCCATTATTGGATATCCAGCTGGAATACACTGCCGAATAACTGGCACCACACAGGGGAGCCGTACCGTACACTGCATGCAAACAAGCTCCACACATCCCCCACACAGTGAGATGATCTATGGCCGATCTCCCACTACTGTATAACGATCTTGATTGTACCAGGGATGCAGCAGCAACTGGGACACATCGCCATCGCTTGTCATGGTAACGATGCATGATACCTATACTAACTAATCCAACCTTGCATGAGCTATCGCAGCTAGTAAGCCACTACTGCTCTTCCTACCCATCCCACTGTCGCAGAGGTTTTTTTCCCACGGCACGAGCCATGGCATTTTTTTCCCTCTGCTCTTCAAATCGCTACCCTCACTCGCGTTTCGTCCACTATCTATCACCTGATGGACCGTGTTAATGCGAAGTCTTACCCAGACGCACGGACAACATCACAGCCCAGCATCCTCTGATTCACTTACTAGACAACTAACATGTTTACGGAGGTAATAGTAGAACTTTTGGTTTGGTCACCACGTTGGTGCGGGCGTGGAGGGGCTACATCTCTGGGAACAGAAATTGCATCGGAATTAAATACAAAAGGCACAATGCCGACTTAAGTACAACAAGACCGACTCTTCTTACTGTCTATGTTTTAAACCTTTCCTGTTAGACCAGTTTTAGATTCCGATGCTTCAATTCAGGTTTACTGTATCCCTAGGATCTTCTTATTGACGTAAAAACACAGAAATTGGATCGGAATTAAATACAAAAGGCACAACGCCGACTTCAATACAAGAAGTCTGACTCTTCTTAATGTCTATGTTTTGAACCATTCCTGTGAGGCCAGTTTTAAATTCCGATGCTTTACTTCAGGTTTACTGTATCCCTTAGACCTTCATATTGACGATGAAACACAGTAATTGCATCGGAATTAAATACAAAACGCACAATGTCGACTTAAGTACAAGAAGACCGGCTCTTCTTAATGTCTATGTTTTCAGACTTTCCTATGAGACCAGATATAGATTCCGATGTTTCAGTTCGGGTTTACTGTATCCCTTGGACCTTCTTATTGACGATGAAACACAGAAATTGCATCGGAATTAAATACAAATGGCACAATGTCGACTAAAGTACAAGAAAACTGGCTCTTCTTACTGTCTATGTTTTGAACCTTTCCTGTGAGACCAGTTTTAGATTCCGATGCTTCACCTCAGGTTTACTGTATCCCTTGGACCTTCATATTGACGGTAAACACAGAAATTGCATCGGAATTAAATACAAAAGGCATAATGTATACTTAAGTACAAGACGACTGCCTCTTCTTACATTCTACGATTTGAGCTTCTCCTGTGAGCCCAGTTTTAGATTCCGATGCTTCACTTCAGGCTTGCTGTATCCCTTGGACCTTCATATTGGCGATGAAACACAGATATTGCATCGGAATTAAATGCAAATGGCACAATGTCGACAAAAGTACAAGAACACTGGCTCTTCTTACTGTCTATGTTTTAAACCATTCCTGTGAGAGCAGTTTTAGATTCCGAGGCTTTACTACAGGTTTACTGTATCCCTTGGACCTTCATATTGACGATGAAACACAGATATTGCATCGTAATTAAATACAAAAGCCATAAGGCCAACTTAAGTACAAGAAGACTGAATCTTCTTACATTCTATGATATTAGCCTCTCCTGTGAGACCAGTTTTAGATTTCGATATTTCACTTCAGGTTTACTGTATCCCTTGGACCTTCTTATTGACGATGAAACACAGAAATTGCATCGGAAGTAAATACAAAAAGCACAATGCCGACATACATACAGGAGGACTGACTCTTCTTAATGTCTATGATTTGAACGTTTCCTGTGACACCAGTTTTTGATTCCGACACTTCACATCAGGTTTACTGTATCCCTTGGACCTTCTTATTGACGATGAAACACAGAAATTGCATCGGAATTAAATACAAATGGCACAATGTCGACAAAAGTACATGAACACTGGCTCTTCTTACTGTCTATGTTTTGAACCATTCCTGTGAGATTAGTTTTAAATTCCGATGCCTTACTTCAGGTTTACTGTATCCCGTAGTCCTTCATATTGACGATGAAACACAGAAATGGCCTCGGAATTAAATACAAAACGCACAATGTCGACTTAAGTACAAGAGGACCGGCTCTTCTTAATGTCTATGTTTTCAGCCTTTCCTATGAGACCAGATTCAGATTCCGATGCTTCAGTTCGCGTTTACTGTATCCCTTGGACCTTCTTATTGACGATGAAACACAGAAATTACATCGGAATTAAATACAAATGGCACAATGTCGACTAAAGTACAAGAACACTGGCTCTTCTTATTGTCTATGTTTCGAACCTTTCCTGTGAGACCAGTTTTAGATTCCGATGCTTCGCCTCAGGTTTACTGTATCCCTTGGATCTTCACATTGACGATGAAACATAGAAATTGCATCGGAATTAAATACAAAAGACATATTGCCGACTTAAGTACAAGAGGACTGACTCTTCTTACATTCCGTGATTTGAACCTCTCCTGTGAGACCAGTTTTAGATTCCAATGCTGCACTTCAGGTTTACTGTGTCCCTTGGACATTCTTATTGACGATGAAACACAGAAATTGCATCGGAAGTAAATATAAATGGCACAATGTCGACTATAGTACAAGAACACTGGCTCTCCTTACTGCCAATATTTTGAACCTTTCCTGTGAGACCAGTTTTATATTCCGATGCCTCACCTCAGGTTTACTGTATGCCTTGGACCTTCTTATTGACGATGATACACAGATATTACATCGGAATTAAATACAAAAGGCACAATTCTGACTTAAGAACAAGCAGACTGACTCTTCTTACTGTCTATTGTTTTGAACCTTTCCTGTTAGATCAGTTATTGATTCCGATCCTTCACTTCAGGTTTACTCTATTCCTTGGACCTTGTTATTGACGATGAAACACAGAAATTGCGTCGGAATTAAATACAAGTGGCACAATGTCGATTAAAGTACAAGAACACGGGCTCTTCTTACTGTCTATGTTTAGAACCTTTCCTGTGAGACCAGTTTTAGATTCCGATTCTTCACTTCAGGTTTACTGTATCACTTAGACCGTCATATTGACGATGAAACACAGAAATTGCATCGGAATTAAATACAAAACGCACAATGTCGACTTAAGTACAAGAAATCTGACCCTTCCTATTGTCTATGTTTTGAACCTTTCCTGTGGGACCAGTTTTAGATTCCGATGCTATTCTTCTTGTTTACTGTATCCCTTGGACCTTCATATTGGCGATGAAACACAGATATTGCATCGGAATTAAATGCAAATGGCACAATGTCCACAAAAGTACAAGAACACTGGCTCTTCTTACTGTCTATGTTTTAAACCATTCCTCTGGGACCAGTTTTAGATTCCGAGGCTTTACTTCAGGTTTACTGTATCCCTTGGACCTTCATATTGGCGATGAAACACAGAAATTGCATCGGAATTAAATACAAAACGCACAATGTCGACTTAAGTACAAGAAGACCGGGTCTCCTTACTGTCTACGTTTTCAGCCTTTCCTATGAGCCGAGATTTAGATTCCGATGCTTCATTTAAAGTTTACTGTATCCCTTGGACCTTCTTATTGACGATGAAACACAGAAATTGCATCGGAATTAAATATAAATGGCAAAATGTCGCCTAAAGTACAAGTACACTGGCTCTTCTTACTGTCTATGATTTGAACCTTTCCTGTGAGACCAGTTTTAAATTCCGATGTTCACCTCAGGTTTACTGTATCCCTTGGACCTTCATATTGACGATGAAACACAGATATTGCATCGTAATTGAATACAAAAGGCATAATGCCGACTTAAGTACAAGAGGACTGAATCTTCTTACATTCTATGATATTAGCCTATCCTGTGAAACCAGTTTTAGATTCCGATGCTTCACTTCAGGTTTACTGTATCCCCTGGACCTTCTTATTGACGATGAAACACAGAAATTGCATCGGAAGTAAATACAAAAGGCACAATGCCGACATACATACAAGAGGACTGACTCTTCTTAATGTCTATGATTTGAACCTTTCCTGTGACACCAGTTTTTGATTCCGATGTTTTACTTCAGGTTTACTGCATCCCTTGGACCTTGATATTGACGATGAAACACCGAAATTGCATCGGAATTAAATACAAAAGGCACAATGCCTGCTTACGTACAAGGACACTGAATCTTCTTACTGTCTATGTGTTGAACCTTTCCCGTGAGACCAGTTTTAGATTCCGACAATTCACATCAGGTTTACTGTATCCCTTGGACCTTCTTATTGACGATGAAACTCAGAAATTGCATCGGAATTAAATACAAATGACACAATGTCGACAAAAGTACAAGAACACTTGCTCTTCTTACTGTCTATGTTTTGAATCATTCCTGTGAGATTAGTTTCAAATTACGATGCCTTACTTCAGGTTTACTGTATCCCGTAGACCTTCATATTGACGATGAAACACAGAAATCGCATCGGAATTAAATAACAGAGGGCACAATGTCGACTTAAGTATAGGAAGACTGACTCTTGTTACTGTCTGTGTTTTGAACCCTTCCTGTGAGACCAGTTTTAGATTCCGATGCTTCACGTCATGTTTACTGTATCCCTTGGACCTTCTTACTAACGATGAAACACAGAAATTGCATCGGAATAAAATACAAAAGGCACAATGCCGACTTAAGTACATGGAGACTGACACTTCTTACTCTCTATGTTTAGAACGCTTCCTGTGTGACCAGTTTTAGATTCCGATGCTTCTCTTCAGGTTTACTGTATCCTTTAGACCTTCATATTGACGATGAAGCACAGAAATTGCATCGTAATTAAACACAAAAGCCATAAGGCCGACTTAAGTACAAGAGGACTGAATCTTCTTACATTCTATGATATTAGCCTCTCGTGTGAGACCAGTTTTAGATTCCGAAGCTTCACTTTAGGTTAACTGTATCCCTTGGACCTTCTTATTGACGATGAAACACAGAAATTGCATCGGAAGTAAATACAAAAGGCACAATGCCGACACATACAAGAGGACTGACTCTTCTTAATGTCTATGATTTGAACCTTTCCTGTGACACCAGTTTTTGATTCCGACACTTCACATCAGGTTTACTGTATCCCTTGGACCTTCTTATTGACGATGAAACACAGATATTGCATCGGAATTAAATACAAATGGCACAATGTCGACTATAGTACAAGAACACTGGCTCTCCCTACTGTCAATATTTTGAACCTTTCCTGTGAGACCAGTTTTATATTCGGATGCCTCACCTCAGGTTTACTGTATGCCTTGGACCTTCTTATTGGCGATGATACATAGATATTACAACGGAATTAAATACAAAAGGCACAATTCTGACTTAAGAACAAGCAGACTGACTCTTCTTACTGTCTATTATTTTGAACCTTTCCTGTTAGATCAGTTATTGATTCCGATCCTTCACTTCAGGTTTACTCTATTCCTTGGACCTTGTTACTGACGATGAAACACAGAAATTGCGTCGGAATTAAATACAAGTGGCACAATGTCGATTAAAGTACAAGAACACGGGCTCTTCTTACTGTCTATGTTTTAAACCATTCCTCTGAGAGCAGTTTTAGATTCTGAGGCTTTACTTCAGGTTTACTGTATCGCTTGAACCTTCATATTGGCGATGAAACACAGAAATTGCATCGGAATTAAATACAAAACGCACAATGTCGACTCAAGTACAAGAATACCGGGTCTTCTTACTGTCTACGTTTTCAGCCTTTCCTATGATACGAGATTTAGATTCCGATGCTTCATTTAAAGTTTACTGTATCCCTTGGACCTTCTTACTGACGATGAAACACAGAAATTGCATCGGAATTAAATACAAATGGCAAAATGTCGCCTAAAGTACAAGTACACTGGCTCTTCTTACTGTCTATGATTTGAACCTTTCCTGTGAGACCAGTTTTAGATTCCGATGTTCACCTCAGAATTGCTGTATCCCTTGGATCTTCATATTGACGATGGAACATAGAAACTGCATCGGAATTAAATACAAAAGACATATTGCCGACTTAAGTACAAGAGGACTGACTCTTCTTACATTCTACGATTTGAGCCTCTCCTGGGAGACCAGTTTTAGATTCCGATGCTTCACTTCAGGCTTGCTGTATCCCTTGGACCTTCATATTGGCGATGAAACACAGATATTGCATCGGAATTAAATGCAAATGGCACAATGTCGACAAAAGTACAAGAACACTGGCTCTTCTTACTGTCTATGTTTTAAACCATTCCTGAGAGAGCAGTTTTAGATTCCGAGGGTTTACTTCAGGTTTACTGCATCCCTTGGACCTTGATATTGACGATGAAACACAGAAATTTCGTCGGAAATAAATACAAGTGGCATAATGTCGATTAAAGTACAAGAACACGGGCTCTTCTTACTGTCTATGTTTAGAACCTTTCCTGTGAGACCAGTTTTAGATTCCGATTCTTCACTTCAGGTTTACTGTATCACTTACACCGTCATATTGACGATGATACACAGAAATTGCATCGGAATTAAATACAAAACGCACAATATCTACTTTAGTACAAGAAATCTGACCCTTCTTATTGTCTATGTTTTGAACCTTTCCTGTGGGACCAGTTTTAGATTCCGATGCTATACTTCATTTTGGCGATGAAACACAGATATTGCATCGGAATTAAATGCAAATGGCACAATGTCCACAAAAGTACAAGAACACTGGCTCTTCTTACTGTCTATGTTTTAAACCATTCCTCTGAGACCAGTTTTAGATTCCGAGGCTTTACTTTAGGATTACTGTATCCCTTGGACCTTCATATTGGCGATGAAACACAGAAATTGCATCGGAATTAAATACAAAACGCACAATGTCGACTTAAGTACAAGAAGACCGGGTCTTCTTACTGTCTACGTTTTCAGCCTTTCCTATGAGCCGAGATTTAGATTCCGGTGCTTCATTTAAAATTTACTGTACCCCTTGGACCTTCTTATTGACGATGAAACACAGAAATTGCATCGGAATTAAATATAAATGGCAAAATGTCGCCTAAAGTACAAGTACACTGGCTCTACTTACTGTCTGTGATTTGAACCTTTCCTGTGAGACCAGTTTTAGATTCCGATGTTCACCTCAGTTTTACTCTATCCCTTGGACCTTCATATTGACGATGAAACACAGATATTTCATCGTAATTACATACAAAAGGCATAATGCCGACTTAAGTACAAGAAGACTGAATCTTCTTACATTCTATGATATTAGCCTATCCTGTGAGACCAGTTTCAGATTCCGATGCTTCACTTCAGGTTTACTGTATCTCTTGGACCTTCTTATTGACGATGAAACACAGAAATTGCATCGGAAGTAAATACAAAAGGCACAATGCCGACATACATACAAGAGGACTGACTCTTCTTAATGTCTATGATTTGAACCTTTCCTGTGACACCAGTTTTTGATTCTGACACTTCACATCAGGTTTACTGTATCCCTTGGTCCTTCTTATTGACGATGAAACACAGAAATTGCATCGGAATTAAATACAAATGGCACAATGTCGACAAAAGTACAAGAACACTGGCTCTTCTTTCTGTCTATGTTTTGAACCATTCCTGTGAGATTAGTTTTAAATTCAGATGCCTTACTTCAGGTTTACTGTATCCCGTAGACCTTCATATTGACGATGAAACACAGAAATTGCCTCGGAATTAAATACAAAACGCACAATGTCGACTTAAGTACAAGAGGACCGGCTCTTCTTAATGTCTATGTTTTCAGCCTTTCCTATGAGACCAGATTCAGATTCCGATGCATCAGTTCACGTTTACTGTATCCCTTGGACCATCTTATTGGTGATGAAACACAGAAATTACATCGGAATTAAATACAAATGGCACAATGTCGACTAAAGTACAAGAACACTGGCTCTTCTTATTGTCTATGTTTCGAACCTTTCCTGTGAGACCAGTTTTAAATTCCGATGCTTCGCCTCAGGTTTATTGTATCCCTTGGATCTTCATATTGACGATGAAACATAGAAATTGCATCGGAATTAAATACAAAAGACATATTGCCGACTTAAGTACAAGAGGACTGACTCTTCCTACATTCCGTGATTTGAGACTCTCCTGTGAGACCAGTTTTAGATTCCGATGCTTCACTTCAGGTTTACTGTGTCCCTTGGACATTCTTATTGACGATGAAACAGAGAAATTGCATCGGAAATAAATACAAATGGCACAATGTCAACTATAGTACAAGAACACTGACTCTCCTTACTGTCAATATTTTGAACCTTTCCTGTGAGACCAGTTTTATATTCCGATGCCTCACCTCAGGTGTACTGTATGCCTTGGACCTTCTTATTGACGATGATACATAGATATTACATCGGAATTAAATACAAAAGGCACAATTCTGATTTAAGAACAAGCAGACTGACTCTTCTTACTGTCTATTGTTTTGAACCTTTCCTGTTAGATCAGTTATTGATTCCGATCCTTCACTTCAGGTTTACTCTATTCCTTGGACCTTGTTATTGACGATGAAACACAGAAATTGCGTCGGAATTAAATACAAGTGGCACAATGTCGATTAAAGTACAAGAACACGGGCTCTTCTTACTGTCTATGTTTAGAACCTTTCCTGTGAGACACGTTTTAGATTCCGATTCTTCACTTCACGTTTACTGTATCACTTAGACCGTCATATTGACGATGAAACACAGAAATTGCATCGGAATTAAATACAAAACGCACAATGTCGACTTAAGTACAAGAAATCTGACCCTTCTTATTGTCTATGTTTTGAACCTTTCCTGTGGGACCAGTTTTAGATTCCGATGCTATACT
Organism: Schistocerca americana; assembly: GCF_021461395.2. Taxonomy (NCBI): domain Eukaryota; kingdom Metazoa; phylum Arthropoda; class Insecta; order Orthoptera; family Acrididae; genus Schistocerca; species Schistocerca americana. The sequence goes on from NC_060126.1 coordinate 14,632,035, forward strand.
TCATGTTTACTGTATCCCTTGGACCTTCATATTGGCGATGAAACACAGATATTGCATCGGAAATAAATGCAAATGGCACAATATCCACAAAAGTACAAGAACACTGGCTCTTCTTACTGTCTATGTTTTAAACCATTCCTCTGAGAGCAGTTTTAGATTCCGAGGCTTTACTTCAGGTTTACTGTATCCCTTGGACCTTCATATTGGCGATGAAACACAGAAATTGCATCGTAATTAAATACAAAACGCACAATGTCGACTCAAGTACAAGAAGACCGGCTCTTCTTACTGTCTATGTTTTCAGCCTTTCCAATTAGAGCAGATTTAGTTTCCGATGCCTTACTTCAGGTTTACTGTATCCCGTAAACCTTCAAATTGACGATGAAACACAGAAATCGCATCGGAATTAAATAACAAAGGGCACAATGTCGACTTAAGTATAGGAAGACTGACTCTTGTTACTGTCTATGGTAGGAACCTTTCCTGTGAAACCAGTTTTAGATTCCGATGCTTCGCCTCAGGTTTACTGTATCCCTTGGATCTTCATATTGACGATGAAACATAGAAATTGCATCGGAATTAAATACAAAAGACATATTGCCGACTTAAGTACAAGAGGGCTGACTCTTCTTACATTCCATGATTTGAGCCTCTAATGTGAGACCAGTTTTAGATTCCGATGCTTCACTTTAGGTTTACTGTGCCATTTGGACATTCTTATTGACGATGAAACACAGCAATTGCATCGGAAATAAATACAAATGGCACAATGTCGACTACAGTACAAGAACACTGGCTCTCCTTACTGTCAATATTTTGAACCTTTCCTGTGAGACCAGTTTTATATTCCGATGCCTCACCTCAGGTTTACTGTATGACTTGGACCTTGTTATTGACGATGAAACACAGAAATTGCGTCGGAATTAAATACAAGTGGCACAATGTCGATTAAAGTACAAGAACACGGGCTCTTCTTACTGTCTATGTTTAGAACCTTTCCTGTGAGACCAGTTTTAGATTCCGATGCTTCACTTTAGGTTTACTGTGCCCCTTGGACATTCTTATTGACGATGAAACACAGAAGTTGCATCGTAATTAAATACAAATGGCAAAATGTCGCCTAAAGTACAAGTACACTGGCTCTTCTTACTGTCTATGATTTGAACCTTTCCTGTGAGACCACTTTTAGATTCCGATGTTCACCTCAGGTTTACTGTATCACTTGGACTTTCATATTGACGATGAAACACAGATATTGCATCGTAATTAAATACAAAAGGCATAATGCCGACTTAAGTACAAGAGGACAGAATCTTCTTACATTCTATGATATTAGCCTATCCTGTGAGACCAGTTTTAGATTCCGATGCTTCACTTCATGTTTACTGTATCCCTTGGACCTTCTTATTGACGATGAAACACAGAAATTGCATCGGAAGTAAATACAAAAGGCACAATGCCGACATACATACAAGAGGACTGACTCTTCTTAATGTCTATGATTTGAACCTTTCCTGTGACACCAGTATTTGATTCCGATGCTTTACTTCAGGTTTACTGCATCCCTTGGACCTTGATATTGACGATGAAACACCGAAATTGCATCGGAATTCAATACAAAAGGCACAATGCCGACTTACGTACAAGGACACTGAATCTTCTTACTGTCAATGTGTTGAACCTTTCCCGTGAGACCAGTTTTAGATTCGGACACTTCACATCAGGTTTACTGTATCCCTTGGACCTTCTTATTGACGATGAAACACAGAAATTGCATCGGAATAAAATACAAATGGCACAATGTCGACAAAAGTACAAGAACACTTGCTCTTCTTAATGTCTATGTTTTGAACCATTCCTGTGAGATTAGTTTCAAATTCCGATGCCTTACTTCAGGTTTACTGCATCCCGTAGACCTTCATATTGACGATGAAACACAGAAATCGCATCGGAATTAAATAACAAATGGCACAATGTCGACTTAAGTATAGGAAGACTGACTCTGGTTACTGTCTATGTTTTGAACCTTTCCTGTGAGACCAGTTTTAGATTCCGATGCTTCACTTCAGGTTTACTGTATCCCTTGGACCTTCTTACTAACGATGAAACACAGAAATTGCATCGGAATTAAATACAAAAGGCACAATGCCGACTTAAGTACAAGGAGACTGATACTTCTTACTCTCTATGTTTAGAACGTTTCCTGTGAGACCAGTTTATATTCCGATGCTTCACTTCAGGTTTACAGTATCCCTTGGACCTTCCTATTGACGATGAAATACAGAAATTGCGTCGGAATTAAATAAAAATGGCACAATGCCGACTTAAGTACTAGAAGGCTGACTCTTCTTAATGTCTATATTTTGAACCTATCCTGTGAGTCCAGTTTTGGATTCCGATGCTTCACTTCAGGTTTACTGTATCCCTTGGTCCTTCTTACTAACGATGAAAGACAGAAATTGCATCGGAATTATATACAAAAAGTACAATGCCGACTTAAGTACAAGAAAACTGACTGTTCTTATTGTCTATGTTTAAACCATTCCTGTGGGACCAGTTTTAGATTACGATGCTTTACTTCAGGTTTACTGTAACCCTTGGACCTTCTTATTGACGATGAAACTCAGAAATTGCATCGGAATTAAATACAAAGGGCACAATACCGACTTAAGTACAAGACGACTGACTCTATTTTCAGTCAATGAATGGAGCCTTTCCTGTAAGACCAGTTTTAGATTCCGATGCTTCACTTCAGGTTTACTGTATCCCAAGGACATTCTTATTGATGATGAAACGCAGAAATTGCATCGGAATTAAATACAAAAGGCACAGTGCCGTCCTAAGTACAAGAGGACTCACCCTTCATACATTCTATGATTTGACCCTTTCCTGTGAGACCAGTTTTAGATTCCGATGCTTCACTTAAGGTTTCCTGTATCACTTGGACCATCTTATTGACGATGAAACACAGAATATGCATCGAAATTAAATACAAAAGGCACAATGCCGACTTAAGTAGTAGAAAACTGACGCTTCAAATTGTCTATGTTTTGAACCTTTCCTGTGAGACTAGTTTTTGATTCCGATGCTTCACTTCAGTTTTACTGCATCCCTTGGACCTTCATATTGACGATGAAACACAGAAATTGCATCGGAATTAAATACAAAAGGCACAATGCCGACTAAGTACAAGTAGACGGACTCTTCTTACTCTCTATGTTTTGAACCTTTCCTGTTATATCAGTTTTAGATTCCGATGCTTCACTTCAGGTTTATTGTATCCCTTGGACAATCTAATTGAAGATGAAATACTGAATTTGCATCGGAATTAAATACAAAAGGCTTAATACCGACTTAAGTACAGCAAGACTGACTCTTCTTACTGTCTATGTTTTGAACCTTTCCTGTTACACCACTTTTAGATTCCGATGCTTCACTTCAGGTTTACTGTATCCCCTGGACCTGCTTATTGACGATGAAACACAGAAATTGCATTGTATTTAAATACAAAAGGCACAATGCCGGCTTAAGTACAAGAAGTCTGACTCTTCTTACTGTCTAAGTTTTGAACCTATCCTGTGTCACCAGTTTTGAATTCCGATGCTTCACTTCAGGTTTACTGTATCCCTTTGACCTTCTTACTGACGATGAAACACAGAAATTGCATCGGAATTTATTACAAAAGGCACAATGCCGACTTAAGTACAAGAAGTCTGACCCTTCTTAATGTCGATGTTTTGATCCCATTCTGTGAGACCAGTTTTAGATTCAAATGCTTTACCTCAGGTTTACTGTATCCCGTAGACCTTCATATTGACGATGAAACACAGAAATTGCATCCGAATGTAATACAAAACGCACAATGTCGTGATAAGTACAATAAGACCGGCTCTTCTTAATGTCTATGCTTTCAGCCTTCCTATTAGACCAGATTTATATTCCGATGCTTCATTTCAGGTTTACTGTATCCCCTCGACCTTCTTATTGACAATGAAACACAGAAATTGCATCGGAATTAAATACAAAGGCACAATGCCGACTAAGTACAAGAGGTCTGACTCTTCTTACATTCTATGCTTGGGCCTTTCCTGTGAGATCAGTTTTAGATTCCGATGATGCACGTTCAGGTTTACTGAGTCCCTGGACCATCTTACTGACGATGAAACACAGAAATTGTATCGGAATTAAATACAAAATGCACAGCGCCGACTTAAGTACAGGAGGACTGACCCTTCATACATTCTATGATTTGAGTCTTTCCTGTGAGACCAGTTTTAGATTTCGATGCTTCACTTCAGGTTTACTGTATCCCTAGGACCTTCGTATTGACGATGAAACACAGAAATTGCATCGGAATGAAATACAAAAGGCACAATGCCGACTTAAGTAGAAGAAGACTGACTCTTCTTTCTCTCTATGTTCTGAACCTTTCCGGTGAGACCAGGTGCTTCACTTCAGGTTTCCTGTATCCCGTGGCCCTTCTTATTGACGATGAAACACATAATTGCATCGGAATTAAATACAAAAGGCCTAATGCCGACTTAAGTACAAGAAAACTGTCTCTTCATATTGTCTATGTTTTGAACCTTTCCTGTGAGACAAGTTTTAGATTCAGATGTTTCACTTCAGATTTACTGTATCCCTTGTACATTCATATTGATGATGAAACACAGAAATTGCATTGGAATTAAATACAAAATGCACAATGCCGATGTAAGTACAAGAATAATGAGTCTTCTTCCAATATATGTTTGGAGACCAGTTTTTGATTCTGATGCTTCACTTCAGGTTTACTGTATCCCTTGGACCTTCATATTGATGATGAAACACAGAAATGTCATCGGATTTAAATACAAAAGGCACAATGCCGAGTAAGTGCAAGAGGTCTGACTCTTCTTACATTCTATGCTTGGGCCTCTCCTGTGAGACCAGTTTTAGATTCCGATGCTGCACTTTAGGTTTACTGAGTCTCTGGGACCTTCTTACTGACAATGAAACACAGGAATTGCATCGGAATTACATACAAAAGGCACAGTGGCGGCTTAAGTAAAAGAGAACTGACCCTTCATACATTCTATGATTTGACCCTTTCCAGTGAGACCACTTTTAGATTCCGATTCTTCACATTAGGTTTACTGTATCCCTTGGACTTTCTTACTGACCATGAAACACAGAAATTGCATCGTAATTAAATACAAAAGGCACAATGCCGACTAAAGTACAAGAAGAATGACTCTTCTATGTGTCTATGTTTCAGCCTTTCCTATGAGACCAGTTTTAGATTCAGAAGCTTCACTTCAGGCTTACTGTATTCTTTCTACGTTCATATTGACTATGAAACACAGATATTGCATCGGAATTAAATACAAAAGGCACAATGCCGACTTAAGTACAAGACGTCTGACCCTTCTTAATGTCTATGATTTGAAACTTTCCTGTGAGACCAGTTTTAGATTCTGATGCTTCACTTCAGGTTCCCTGTATACCTTGGACCTTCTTATTGACGATGAAACACAGAAATTGCATCGGAATGAAATACAAAAGGCACAATGCCGACTTAAGTAGAAGAAGACTGACTCTTCTTTCTCTCTATGTTCTGAACCTTTCCGGTGAGACCAGGTGCTTCACTTCAGGTTTCCTGTATCCCGTGGCCCTTCTTATTGACGATGAAGCACATAATTGCATCGGAATTAAATACAAAAGGCCTAATGCCGACTTAAGTACAAGAAAACTGACTCTTCATATTGTCTATGTTTTGAACCTTTCCTGTGAGACAAGTTTTAGATTCAGATGCTTCACTTCAGATTTACTGTATCCCTTGCACGTTCATATTGATGATGAAACACAGAAATTGCATTGGAGTTAAATACAAAATGCACAATGCCGATGTAAGTACAAGAATAATGAGTCTTCTTCCAATATATGTTTGGAGACCAGTTTTTGATTCTGATGCTTCACTTCAGGTTTACTGTATCCCTTGGACCTTCATATTGATGATGAAACACAGAAATGTCATCGGATTTAAATACAAAAGGCACAATGCCGAGTAAGTGCAAGAGGTCTGACTCTTCTTACATTCTATGCTTGGGCCTCTCCTGTGAGACCAGTTTTAGATTCCGATGCTGCACTTTAGGTTTACTGAGTCTCTGGGACCTTCTTACTGACGATGAAACACAGGAATTGCATCGGAATTACATACAAAAGGAACAGTGGCGGCTTAAGTAAAAGAGAACTGACCCTTCATACATTCTATGATTTGACCCTTTCCAGTGAGACCACTTTTAGATTCCGATTCTTCACATTAGGTTTACTGTATCCCTTGGACTTTCTTACTGACCATGAAACACAGAAATTGCATCGTAATTAAATACAAAAGGCACAATGCCGACTAAAGTACAAGAAGAATGACTCTTCTATGTGTCTATGTTTCAGCCTTTCCTATGAGACCAGTTTTAGATTCAGAAGCTTCACTTCAGGCTTACTGTATTCTTTCTACGTTCATATTGACTATGAAACACAGAAATTGCATCGGAATTAAATTCAAAATGTACAATGCCGACTTAAGTACTAGAAAACTGACTCTATTTACATTCTATGATTTGAGCCTTTCCTGTAAGACCCGTTTTGAATTCCGATTCTTCACTTCCGGTTTACTGAATCCCTTGGACATTCTTGTTGACGATGAAGCTCTAAAATTGCATCTGAATTAAATACAAAAGGCACAATGCCGACATAAATACAAGGGGACTGACTCTTCTTACATTCTATGATTAAAGCCTATCCTGTAAGACAAGTTTTAGATTCCGATGCCTCACTTCAGGTTTACTGTATCCCTTGGACATTCTTATGACGATGAAGCACAGAAATTGGATCGGAATTGAATACAAAAGGCACAGTGCCGACTTAAGTACAAGAGGACTGACCCTTCATACATTCTATGATATGGGCGTTTCCTGTGAGACCAGTTTGAGATTCAGTTGCTTCACTTTCGGTTTACTGTATCCCTTGGACATTCTTGTTCACGATAAGGCTCAAAAATTGCATCTGAATTAAATACAAAAGGCACAATGCCTACATAAATACAAGGGGACTGACTCTTCTTACATTCTATGATTTGAGCCTTTCCTTTAAGACTAGTTTTAGATTCCGATGCTTCATTTCCGGTTTACTGTGTGCCTTAGACATTCTTGTTGACGATGAAGCTCAAAAATTGCATCTGAATTAAATACAAAAGGCACAATGCCGACATAAATACAAGGGGACTGACTCTTCTTACATTCTATGATTAAAGCCTATCCTGTAAGACCAGTTTTAGATTCCGATGCCTCACTTCAGGTTTACTGTATCCCTTGGACATTCTTATTGACGATGAAACACAGAAATTGCATCGGAATGAAATACAAAAGGCACAATGCCGACTTAAGTACAAGAAGTCTCACTCTTCTTAATGTCTATGATTTGAAACTTTCCTGTGAGACCAGTTTTAGATGCTGATGCTTCACTTCAGGTTCCCTGTATCCCTTGGACCTTCTTATTGACGATGAAACACAGAAATTACATCGGAATTAAATTCAAAAAGTACAATGCCGACTTAAGTACAAGAAAACTGACTCTATTTACATTCTGTGATTTGAGCCTTTCCTGTAAGACCAGTTTTAGATTCCGATGCTTCACTTCCGGTTTACTGTATCCCTTGGACATTCTTATTGACGATGAAGCTCAAAAATTGCATCGGAATGAAATACTAAAGGCACAATGCCGACTTAAGTACAAGAAGACTGACTCTTCTTACTGTCTATGTTAAGAACGTCTCCTGTGAGACCAGTTTTAGATTCCGATGCTTCTCTCCAGATTTACTGTATCCCTCGGACCCTCGTATTGACGATGAAACACAGAAATTGCATCGGAATGAAATACAAAAGGCACAGTGCCGACCTAAGTACAAGAGGACTGACCCTTCATACATTCTATGATTTGAACCCTTCCTGTGAGATCAGTTTTGGATTCCGATGCTTCACTTCAGGTTTTCTGTGTCCCTTGGACCTTCTTATTGACGATGAAACGCAGAAATTGCATCGGAATGAAATACAAAAGGCACAGTGCCGACCTAAGTACAAGAGGACTTACCCTTCATACATTCTATGATTTGAGACTTTCCTGTGCGACCAGTTTTAGATTCAGATGCTTCACTTCAGGTTTACTGTATGCCTTGGACCTTCTTATTGACGATGATACACAGAAATTGCATCGGAATTAAATACAAAAGTCACAATGCCGACTTAAGTACAAGAAGTCTGACCCTTCTTAATGTCCATGTTTTGAACCTATCCTGTTAGACCAGTTTTAGATTCCGATGCTTCATTTCATGTTTACTGTATCCCTTGGACATTCTTATTGACGATGAAGCACAGAAATTGGATCTTAATTAAATACAAAAGCACAGTGCCGACTTAATTACAAGAGGACTGACACTTCATACATTCTATGATATGAGCCTTTCCTGTGAGACCAGTTTTAGATTCCGATGCTTCACTTAAGGTTTACTGTATTCCTTGTACGTTCATATTGACTATGAAACACAGAAATTGCATTGGAATTAAATACTAAATGCACAATGCCGATGTAAGTCCAAGAAGACTGAGTCTTCCTGTGTCTGTTTGGAGCCTTTCCTGCGAGACCAGTTTTTTATTCCGATGCTTCACTACAGGTTTACTGTATCCCTCGGACCTTCATATTGACGATGAAACACAGAAATTGCATCGGAATTAAATACAAAAGGCACAATGCCGACTTACGTACAAGAAGTCTGACTCTTCTTAATGTCTATGATTTGAAACTTTCCTGTGAGACCAGTTTTAGATTCCGATGCTTCACTTCAGGTTTCCTGTATCTCTTGGACCTTCTCATTGACGATGAAACACAGAAATTGCATCGGAATTAAATTCAAAAAGTACAATGCCGACTTAAGTACAAGAAAACTGACTCTATTTACGTTTTATGATTTGAGTCTTTCCTGTAAGACCAGTTTTAGATTCCGATGTTTCACGTCTGGTTTACTGTATCCCTTGGACATTCTTATTGACGATGAAGCTCAAAAATTGCATCGGAATTAAATACAAATGACAGAGTGCCGACTTAAGTACAAGAGGACTAACCCTTCGTACATTCTATGATTTGAGCCTTTTCTGTGAGACCAGTTTTAGATTCCGATGCTTCACTTAAGGTTTACTGTATCCCTTGGACCTTCTTATTGACGATGAGACACAGAAATTGCATCGGAATTCTTTACAAAAGGCACAATGCCGGCTTAAGTACAAGAAGTCTGACTCTTGTTACTGTCTATGTTTTGAACCTATCCTGTGAATCCAGTTTTGGATTCCGATGCTTCACTTCAGGTTTACTGTATCCCTTGGAACTTCTTACTAACGATGAAACACAGAAATTGCATCGGAATGAAATACAAAAGGCACAGTGCCGACCTATGTACAAGAGGACTGACCCTTTATACATTCTATGATTTGAACCCTTCCTGTGAGACCAGTTTTGGATTCCGATGCTTCACTTCAGGTTTTCTGTGTCCCTTGGACGTTCTTTATCACGATGAAACACAGAAATTGCATCGGAATGAAATACAAAAGCACAGTGCCGACCTAAGTACAAGAGGACAGACCCTTCATACATTCTATGATTTGAGCCTTTCCTGTGAGACCAATTTTAGATTCAGATGCTTCACTTCAGGTTTACTGTATCCCTTCGACCTTCTTATTGACGATGAAACACAGAAATTGCATAGGAATTAAATTCAAAAAGTACAATGCCGACTTAAGTACAAGAAAACTGCCTCTATTTGCATTCTATGATTTGAGTCTTTCCTGTAAGACCAGTTTTAGATTCCGATGCTTCACTTCCGGTTTACTGTATCCCTTGGACATTCTTATTGACGATGAAGCTCAAAATTGCATCGGAATTTAATACAAATGGCAGAGTGCCGACTTAAGTACAAGAGGACTGACCCTTCGTACATTCTAGGATCTGAGCCTTTCCAGTGAGACCAGTTTTAGATTTCGATGCTTCACTTAACGTTTACTGTATCCCTTGGACCTTCTTATTGGCGATGAAACACAGAAATTGCATCGGAATTCTTTACAAAAGGCACAATGCCGGCTTAAGTACAAGAAGTCTGACTCTTCTGACTGTCTATGTTTTGAACCTATCCTGTGAATCCAGTTGTGGATTCCGATGCTTCACTTCAGGTTTACTGTATCCCTTGGAACTTCTAACTAACGATGAAACACAGAAATTGCATCGGAATGAAATACAAAAGGCACAATGCCAACTTAAGTACATGGAGACTGACTCTTCTTACTGTCTATGTTAAGAACGTTTCCTGTGAGACCAGTTTTAGATTCCGATGCTTCTCTCCAGGTTTACTGTATTCCTTGGACCTTCGTATTGATGATGGAACACAGAAATTGCATCGTAATTAAATACAAAGGGCACATTGCCGACTTATGTACAAGAAGACTGACTTTTCTTTCTGTCTATGATTTGAACCCTTCCTGTGAGACCAGTTTTGGATTCCGGTGGTTCACATCAGGTTTCCTGTGTCCCTTGGACCTTCTTATTGACGATGAAACACAGAAATTGCATCGGAATGAAATACAAATGCACAGTGCCGACCTAAGTACAAGAGGACTGACCCTTCATACATTCTATGATTTGACCCTTTCCTGTGACAACAGTTTTAGATTCAGATTCTTCACTTCAGGTTTACTGTATCCCTTGGACCTTCTTATTGACGATGAAACACAGAAATTGCATCGGAATGAAATATCAAAAGCACAATGCCGACTTAAGTACAAGAACACTGACACTTCTAACTGTCTATGTTTTGAACCTTTCCTGTTAGATCAGTTTTAGATTCCGATGCTTCACTTCAGGTTTACTGTATCCCTTGGACCTTCTTATTGGCGATGATACACAAAAATTGCATTGGAATTAAATACAAAAGGTGCAATGTCAATTAAAGTACTAGAACAGTCACTCTTCTTACTGCCTATGTTTTTGAACCTTTCCTGTGAGACCCGTTTTGGATTCCGATGCTTCACTTCAGGTTTACTGTATCCCTTGGAACTTCTTACTAACGATGAAACACAGAAATTGCATCGGAATTAAATACAAAAGGCACAATGCCGACATAAATACAAGAGAACTGACTCTTCTTACATTCTATGATGTAAGCCTTTCCTGTGAGACCAGTTTTAGATTGCGAAGTTTTACTTCAGATTTATTGTATCCCTTGGACCTTCTTATTGAAGATGAAACACAGAAATGGCATCGGAATTAAATACAAGAGGCACAATGCCGACTTAAGTACAACAACACTGACTCTTCTTACTGTCTATGTTTCAACCTTTCCTGTTAGACCACGTTTAGATTCCGATGCTTCACTCCAGGTTCACTGTATCCCTTTGACCTTCTTATTGACGATGAAACACAGAAATTGCATCGAAATTAAATACTAAAGGCACAATGCCGACTTAAGTACAAGAAGTCTGACTCTTCTTAATGTCTATGTTCTGAACCTATCCGGTGAGACCAGTTTTAGATTCCGATGCTTCACTTCAGGTTTACTGTATCCCTTGGATCTTCTTATTGACGATGGAACACAGAAATTGCATCGGAATTAAATAACAAAGGGCACAATGTCGACTTAATTATAAGAAGTCTTTCTCTTGTTACTGTCAATGCTTTGAACCTTTCCTGTGGGACCAGTTTTAGATGCCGATGCTTTACTTCAGGTTTACTGTATCCCTTGGATCTTCTTATTGACGATGAAACACAGAAATTGCATCGAAATTAAATACAAAAGGAACAATGCCGACTTAGGTACAAGACGTGTGACTCTTCTTAATTTCTATGTTTTGAACCTATCCTGTGAGACCAGTTTTAGATTACGATGCTTTACTTCACCCTTACTGTAACCCTTGGACCTTCTTATTGACGATGAAACAAAGAAATTGCATCGGAATTAAATACAAAGGGCACAATGCCGACTTATGTACAAGACGACTGACTCTATTTTCAATCTATGACTTGAGCCTTTCCTGTAAGACCAGTTTTAGATTCCGACGCTTTACTTCAGGTTTACTGTATACCATGGACATTCTTATTGACGATGAAGCACAGAAATTGCATCGGAATTAAATACAAAAGGCACAGTGCCGACCTAAGTACAAGAGGACTGACCCTTCATACATTCTATGATTTGAGCCTTTCCTGTGAGACCAGTTTTAGATTCAGATGCTTCACTTCAGGTTTACTGTATCCCTTGGACCTTATTATTGTCGATGAAACACAGAAATTGCATCGGAATGAAATACTAAAGGCACAATGCCGACTTAAGTACAAGAAGACTGACTCTTCTAACTGTCTATGTTTTGAACCTTTCCTGTTAGATCAGTTTTAGATTCCGATGCTTCACTTTAGGTTTACTGTATCCCTTGGACCTTCTTATTGACGATGATACACAGATATTGCATCTGAATGTAATACAAAACGGACAAAGTCGAATTAAGTACAATAAGACCGGCTTTTCTTAGTGTCTATGCTTTCAACCTTTCCTATGAGTTCAGATTTAGATTCCGATGCTTCATTTCAGGTTTACTGTATCCCTTCGATCTTCGTATTGACGATGAAACACAGAAACTGCATCGGAATTACATACAAATGGCATAATGCCGACTTAAGTACATGAGGATTGACTCTTCTTACATTCTATGATTTGAGCTTCTCCTGTGAGACCAGTTTTAGATTCCGATGCTTCACTTAAGAGTTACTATATCGCTTGGACCTTCTTATTGACGATGAAATACAGAAATTGCATCGGAAATAAATACAAAAGGCGCAATGCCAACATAAGTACAAGAAGACCGACTCTTCTTACTGTCTATGCTTTGAACCTTTTTGAAGAGACCAGTATTAAATTCCGATGCTTCACATCAAGTCTCCTATATCCCTTGGACCTTCTTATTGGCGATGAAACACAGAAATTGCATCGGAATTCTTTACAAAAGGCACAATGCCGGCTTAAGTGCAAGAAGTCTGACTCTTCTGACTGTCTATGTTTTGAACCTATCCTGTGAATCCAGTTGTGGATTCCGATGCTTCACTTCAGGTTTACTGTATCCCTTGGAACTTCTAACTAACGATGAAACACAGAAATTGCATCGGAATGAAATACAAAAAGCACAATGCCAACTTAAGTACATGGAGACTGACTCTTCTTACTGTCTATGTTAAGAACGTTTCCTGTGAGACCAGTTTTAGATTCCGATGCTTCTCTCCAGGTTTACTGTATCCCTTGGATCATCTTATTGACGATGAAACACAGAAATTGCATCGAAATTAAATACAAAAGGCACAATGCCGACTTAAGTACAAGACGTGTGACTCTTCTTAATTTCTATGTTTTGAACCTATCCTGTGAGACCAGTTTTAGATTACGATGCTTTACTTCAGGTTTACTGTAACCCTTGGACCTTCGTATTGATGATGAAACACAGAAATTGCATCGTAATTAAATACAAAGGGCACATTGCCGACTTATGTACAAGAAGACTGACTTTTCTTACTGTCTATGATTTGAACCCTTCCTGTGAGACCAGTTTTGGATTCCGGTGGTTCACATCAGGTTTCCTGTGTCCCTTGGACCTTCTTATTGACGATGAAACACAGAAATTGCATCGGAATGAAATACAAATGCACAGTGCCGACCTAAGTACAAGAGGACTGACCCTTCATACATTCTATGATTTCACCCTTTCCTGTGACAACAGTTTTAGATTCAGATTCTTCACTTCAGGTTTACTGTATCCCTTGGACCTTCTTATTGACGATGAAACACAGAAATTGCATCGGAATGAAATATCAAAAGCACAATGCCGACTTAAGTACAAGAACACTGACACTTCTAACTGTCTATGTTTTGAACCTTTCCTGTTAGATCTGTTTTAGATTCCGATGCTTCACTTCAGGTTTACTGTATCCCTTGGACCTTCTTATTGGCGATGATACACAGAAATTGCATTGGAATTAAATACAAAAGGTGCAATGTCAATTAAAGTACTAGAACAGTCACTCTTCTTACTGCCTATGTTTTTGAACCTTTCCTGTGAGACCCGTTTTGGATTCCGATGCTTCACTTCAGGTTTACTGTATCCCTTGGAACTTCTTACTAACGATGAAACACAGAAATTGCATCGGAATTAAATACAAAAGGCACAATGCCGACATAAATACAAGAGAACTGACTCTTCTTACATTCTAAGATGTAAGCCTTTCCTGTGAGACCAGTTTTAGATTGCGAAGTTTTACTTCAGATTTATTGTATCCCTTGGACCTTCTTATTGAAGATGAAACACAGACATGGCATCGGAATTAAATACAAGAGGCACAATGCCGACTTAAGTACAACAACACTGACTCTTCTTACTGTCTATGTTTCAACCTTTCCTGTTAGACCACGTTTAGATTCCGATGCTTCACTCCAGGTTCACTGTATCCCTTTGACCTTCTTATTGACGATGAAACACAGAAATTGCATCGAAATTAAATACTAAAGTCACAATGCCGACTTAAGTACAAGAAGTCTGACTCTTCTTAATGTCTATGTTCTGAACCTATCCGGTGAGACCAGTTTTAGATTCCGATGCTTCACTTCAGGTTTACTGTATCCCTTGGATCTTCTTATTGACGATGGAACACAGAAATTGCATCGGAATTAAATAACAAAGGGCACAATGTCGACTTAATTATAAGAAGTCTTTCTCTTGTTACTGTCTATGCTTTGAACCTTTCCTGTGGGACCAGTTTTAGATTCCGATGCTTTACTTCAGGTTTGCTGTATCCCTTGGATCTTCTTATTGACGATGAAACACAGAAATTGCATCGAAATTAAATACAAAAGGAACAATGCCGACTTAAGTACAAGACGTGTGACTCTTCTTAATTTCTATGTTTTGAACCTATCCTGTGAGACCAGTTTTAGATTACGATGCTTTACTTCAGGTTTACTGTAATCCTTGGACCATCTTATTGACGATGAAACACAGAAATTGCATCGGAATTAAATACAAAGGGCACAATGCCGACTTATGTACAAGACGACTGACTCTATTTTCAATCTATGATTTGAGCCTTTCCTGTAAGACCAGTTTTAGATTCCGACGCTTTACTTCAGGTTTACTGTATACCATGGACATTCTTATTGACGATGAAGCACAGAAATTGCATCGGAATTAAATACAAAAGGCACAGTGCCGACTTAAGTACAAGAAGACTGACTCTTCTAACTGTCTATGTTTTGAACCTTTCCTGTTAGATCAGTTTTAGATTCCGATGCTTCACTTTAGGTTTACTGTATCCCTTGGACCTTCTTATTGACGATGATACACAGATATTGCATCGGAATTAAATACAAAAGGCGCAATGTCGACTAAAGTACAAGAACACTGGCTCTTCTTACTGTCTATGTTTTGAACCTTTACTGTGAGACCAGCTCTAGATTCCGATTGTTCATTTAAGGTTTACTGTATCCCTTGGACCTTCATATTGACGATGAAACACAGAAATTGCATCCGAATGTAATACAAAACGGACAAAGTCGAATTAAGTACAATAAGACCGGCTTTTCTTAGTGTCTATGCTTTCAACCTTTCCTATGAGTTCAGATTTAGATTCCGATGCTTCATTTCAGGTTTACTGTATCCCTTCGATCTTCGTATTGACGATGGAACACAGAAACTGCATCGGAATTACATACAAATGGCATAATGCCGACTTAAGTACATGAGGATTGACTCTTCTTACATTCTATGATTTGAGCTTCTCCTGTGAGACCAGTTTTAGATTCCGATGCTTCACTTAAGAGTTACTATATCGCTTGGACCTTCTTATTGACGATGAAATACAGAAATTGCATCGGAAATAAATACAAAAGGCACAATGCCAACATAAGTACAAGAAGACCGACTCTTCTTACTGTCTATGCTTTGAACCTTTTTGGTGAGACCAGTATTAAATTCCGATGCTTCACATCAAGTCTCCTGTATCCCTTGGAGCTTCTTATTGACGATGAAACACGTAAGTAGCATCGGAATTAAATACAAAAGGCACAATGCCGACTTAAGTACAAGACAACTGACGCTTCTTATTGACTATGTTTTGAACATTTCCTGTGAGACCAGTTTTAGATTCCGATGCTTTACTTCAGGTTTACTGTATCCCTTGGATCTTCTTATTGACGATGAAACACAGAAATTGCATCGAAATTAAATACAAAAGGAACAATGCCGACTTAAGTACAAGATGTCTGACTCTTCTTAATGTCTATGTTTTATACCTATCCTGTGAGACCAGTTTTGGATTCCGATGCTTTACTTCAGGTTTACTGTATCCCTTGGCCTTCATATTGACGATGAAACACAGGGATTGCTTCTTAATCAAATACAAAACGCACAATGTCGACTTAAGTACAAGAAGAGTAACTCTTCTAACTGTCTATGCTTTCAGCCTTTCCTATGTGACCAGTTTTAGATTCAGATGATTCACTTCAGGCTTACTGTATTCATTGTACGTTCATATTGACTATGAAACACAGAAATTGCTTCGGAATTAAATACAAAATGCACAATGCCGATGTAAGTCCAAGAAGACTGAGTCTTCTTGCTGTATGTGTTTGGAGCCTTTCCTGCGTGACCAGTTTTTGATTCCGATGCTTCACTTAAGGTTTACTGTATCCCATGGACATTTTTATTGACGATGGAGCCCAGAAATTGCATCGGAATTAAATACAAAAGGCACAATACCGACATAAATACAAGAGGACTGACTCTTCTTACTTTCTATGATTTAAGCCTTTCCTGTGAGACCAGTTTTAGATTGCGAAGCATACTTAGGTTTCCTGTATCCCTTGGCCCTTCTTATTGACGATGAAACACAGAAATTGCATCGGAATTAAATACAAAAGGCACAATGCCGACTTAAGTACAAGCGGACTGACTGGATTTACATTCTATAATTAAAGCCTATCCTGTAAGACCAGTTTTAGATTCCGATGCTTCACTTCAGGTTTACTGTATCCCTTGGACATTCTTATTGACGACGAAGCACAGAAATTGGATCGGAATTAAATACAAAAGGCACAATGCCGATATAAGTACAAGAATACTGAGTCTTCTTCCTGTATGTGTTTGGAGCCTTTCCTGCGAGACCAGTTTTATAATCGGATGCTTCACTTCAAGTTTACTGTATCCCTTGGACCTTCATATTGATGATGAAACACAGTAATTTCATCGGAATTAAATACAAAAGGCACAATGCCGACTAAGTACAAGAGGTCTGACTCTTCTTACATTCTATGCTTGGGCCTTTCCTGTGAGACCAGTTTTTGATTCCGATGCTGCACTTCAGGTTTACCGAGTCTCTTGAACTTTCTTACTGACGATGAAACACAGTAATTGTATCGGAATTAAATACAAAAGGCACAGGGGCGACTTAAGTATAAGAGGACTGACTCTTCATACATTCTATGAATTGAGCCTTTCCAGTGAGACCACTTTTAGATTCCGGTGCTTCACTTTAGGTTTACTGTATACCTGGGACCTTCTTATTGACCATGAAACACAGAAATTGCATCGGAATTAATTACAAATGGCACAATGTCGACTTAAGTACAAGAAGAAAGACTCTTCTAACTGTCTATGCTTTCAGCCTTTCCTATGAGACCAGTTTTAGATTCAGATGCTTCACTTCCGGTTTACTGTATCCCATGGACCTTCATATTGACGCTGAAACACAGAGATTGCATCGGAATTAAATACAAAAGGCACAATGCCGACTTAAGTACAAGAGGTCTGACTCTTCTTAATGTCTATGATTTGAAACTTTCCTGTGCGACTAGTTTTTGATTCCGATGCTTCACTTCAGGTTCCCTGTATCCCTTGGACCTTCTTATTGACGATGAAACACAGATATTGCATCGGAATTAAATTCAAAAAGTACAATGCCGACTTAAATACAAGAAAACTGACTCTATTTACATTCTATGATTTGAGCCTTTCCTGTAAGACCAGTATTAGATTCCGATGCTTCACTTATGGTTTACTATATCCTTTGGACATTTTTATTGACGATGAGGCTCAGAATTTGCATCGGAATTAAGTACAAAAGGCACAGTGCCGACTTAAGTACAAGAGGACTGACCCTTCATACATTCTATGATTTGAGCCTTTCCTGTGAGACCAGTTTTAGATTCCGATGCTTCACTTAAGGTTTACTGTATACCTTGGACCTTCATATTGACGATGAAACATAGAAATTGCATCGGAATTATTTACAAAAGGCACAATGCCGGCTTAAGTACAATAAAACTGACTCTTCTTACTGTCTATGTTTTGAACCATTCCTGTTAGATCAGTTTTAGATACCGATGCTTCACTTCAGGTTTACCATATCCCTTGGACCTGCTTATTGACGATGAAACACAGAATTTGCATCGGAATTAAATACAAAAGGCACAATGCCGTCTTAAGTACAAGAAGTACAATGCCGACCTAAGTACAGGAAAACTGACTCTATATACATTCTATGATTTGAGCCTTTCCTGTAAGACCAGTTTTAGATTCCGAAGCTTCACTCCCGGTTTCCTATATCCCTTGGACTTTCTTATTGACGATAAAGCTCAGAAATTTCATCGGAATTAAATACAAAAGGCACAGTCCCGACTTAAGTACAAGAGGACTGACCCTTCATACATTCTATGATTTGAACCTATCCTGTGAATCCAGTTTCTGATTCCGATGCTTCACCTCAGGTTTACTGTATCCCTTGGACCTTCTTATTGACGATGAAATACAGAAATTGCATCGGAATTAAATGCAAAGGGCACAATGCCGATTTACGTACAAGAAGACTGTCTCTTCTTACTGTCTATGCTTTGAACAATTCCTGTGAGACCAGTTTTAGATTCCGATGCTTTACTTCAGGTTTCCTGTATCCCTTGGACCTTCTTATTGTCGATGAAACACAGAAATTGCATTGGAATTAAATACAAAAAGCACAGTGCCGAACTTAGTATAGAGGACTGACCCTTCATACATTCTATGATTTGAGCCTTTCCTGTGAGACCAGTTTTAGATTCAGATGCTTCACTTCGGTTTACTGTATCCCTTGGACCGTCATATTGACGATGAATCACAGAAATTGCATCGGAATGAATTACTAAAGGCACACTGCCGACTTAAGTACAAGAAGACTGACTCTTCTAACTGTCTATGTTTTGAACCTTTCCTGTTAAATCAGTTCTAGATTCCGATGCTTCACTTCAGGTTTACTGTATCCCTTTGACCCTCTTATTCACGATGATACACAGAAATTGCATCGGAATTAAATACAAAAGGCCCAATGTCGACTAAAGTACAAGGACACTGGCTCTTCTTACTGTCTATGATTTGAACCTTTCCTGTGAGACCAGTTTTAGATTCCGATGCTTCACCTCAGGTTTACTGTATCCCTTAGACCTTCATACTGACGATGAAACACAGAAATTGCATCCGAATTTAATACAAAACTCACAATTTCGAATTAAGTACTATAAGAACGGCTCTTCGTAATGTCTATGTTTTCAGCATCTCCTATGAGACCAGATTTAGATTCCGATGCTTCGTTTCAGGTTTACTGTATCCCTTCGAACTTCTTATTGACGATGAAACACAGAAATTGCGTCGGAATTAAATACAAAGGCACAATGTCGACATAAATACAAGAGGACTGAATCTTCTTACATTCTATGATTTAAGCCTTTCTGTGAGACCAGTTTTAGATTGCGATGCTTCACTTCAGATTTATTGTATCCCTTTGACCTTCTTATTCAAGATGAAACACAGAAATTGCATCGGAATTAAATACAAAAGGCACAATGATGACTTAAGTACAACAACACTGACTCTTCTTACAGTCTATGTTTTGAACCTGTCCTGTTAGACCACTTTTAGATTCCGACGCTTCACTTCAGGATTACTGTATCTTTTGGATCTTTTTATTGATGATGAAACATAGAAATTGCATCGGAATTAAATACAAAAGGCACAATGCCGACTTAAGTACAAGAAGTCTGACTCTTCTTAATGTCTATGTTTTGAACTTATAAGGTGAGACCAGCTTTAGATTCCGATGCTTCACTTCAGGTTTATTGTATCCCTTGGACCTTCTTATTGACTATGAAATACAGAAATTGCATCGGAAATAAATACAAAAGGCACAATGCCGACTTAAGTACAAGAAGACAGACTCTTTTTACTGTCTATGTTCTGAACTTTTCCGGTGAGACCCGGTTTAGATTCCGATGCTTCACTTCAGGTTTCCTGTATCCCTTGTCCTTATAATTGACGATGAAACACAGAAATTGCATCGGAATTAAATACAAAAGGCACAATGCCAACTAAGTACAAGAGGTATGACTCTTCTTACATTCTATGCTTGGGCCTTTCCTGTGAGTCCAGTTTTAGATTCCGATGCTGCACTTCATGTTTACTGAGTCTGTTGGACCTCCTTACTGACGATGAAACACAGAAATTGCATCGCTAATAAATACAAAAGGCACAGTGCCAACTTAAGTGCAAGAGGACTGACCCTTCATACATTCTATGATTTGAGCCTTTCCTGTGAGACCAGTTTTAGATTCCAATGTTTCACTTCTGGTTTACTGTATCCCTTGGACCTTCTTATGGCCGATGAAACACAGAAATTGCATCGGAATTAAATACAAAACTCACAATGACGACTTAAGTACTAGAAGACTGACTCTTCTTACTGTCTATGTTTTGAACCCTTCCTGTGAGACCAGTTTTAGATTCCGATGCTTCACTTCAGGTTTCCTGTATCACTTGGACCTTCTTATTGACGATGAAACACAGAAATTGCATCGGAATTAATTACAAAAAGTACAATGCCGACATAAGTACAAGAAAACTGACTGTTCTTATTGTCTATGTTTCAAACCTTTCCTGTGAGACCAGTTTCAGATTACGATGCTTTACTTCAGGTTCACTGTAACCCTTATACCTTCTTATTGACGATGAAAAACAGAAATTGCATCGGAATTAAATACAAATGGCAGAATGGCGACTAAAGTACAAGAACACTAGCTCTTCTTACTGTCTATGTTTTGAACCATTCCTGTGAGACCAGTTTTAGATTCTGATGCTTCACCTCAGGTTTACTGTATCCCTTGGACGTTCACATTAACGATGAATCACGGAAATTGCATCGGAATTAAATACAAAAGGCATAATGTCGATTTAAGTACAAGAGGACTGACTCTTCTTACATTCTATGATTTGAGCCTCTCCTGTGAGACCAGTTTTAGATTTAGATGTTTCACTTCAGGTTTACTGTATCACTTGGACCATCATATTGACGATGAAACACAGAAATTGCATCGGAATTAAATACAAAAGGCAAAATGCCGACGTAAACACAAGAGGACTGACTCTTCTTTCATTCTATGATTTAAGCCTTACCTGTGAGACCAGTTTTAGATTGCGATGCTTCACTTCAGGTTTATTGTATCCCATGGACCTTCTTATTGAATTTGAAACACAGAAATTGCACCGGAATTAAATACAAAAGGCACAATGCCGACTTAAGTACAACAAGACTGACTCTTCATACCACCTATGTTCCGAACCTTTCCTGTTAGACCACTTTTAGATTCCGATGCTTCACTTCAGGTTTACTGTATCCCTTGGATCTTCTTATTGATGATGAAACATAGAAATTGCATCGGAATTAAATACAAGAGGCACAATGCCGACTTAAGTACAAGAAGACTGACTCTTCTTACTGTCTATGTTCGGAACCTTTCCGGTGAGACCAGGTTTAGATTCCGATTCTTCACTTCAGGTTTCTTGTATCCCTTGGCCCTTCTTATTGACGATGAAACACAGAAATTGCATCAGAATTAAATACAAAAGGCACAATGCCGACTTAAGTACAAGAAAACTGACTCTTCTTGTTGTCTATGATTTGAACCTTTCCTGTGAGACCAGTTTTAGATTCCGATGCCTTACTTCAGGTTTACTGTATCCCTTTGACCTTCTTATTGACGATGAAACTCAGAAATTGCATCGGAATTAAACACAAAAGGCACAATACCGACTTACGTACAAGAGGACTGACACGATTTACATTCTGTAATTCAAGCCTATCCTGTAAGACGAGTTTTAGATTCCGATGCCTCACTTCAGGTTTACTGTATCCCATCGACCTTCTTATTGCCGGTGAAACACAGAAATTGCATCAGAATTAAATACAAAAGACTCAATGCCGACTTAAGTACAAGAAGAATGACTCTTGTAACTGTCTATGCTTTCAGCCTTTCCTATGAGACCAGTTTTAGATTCAGATGCTTCACTTCTAGTTTACTTTATTCCTTGTACGCTCATATTGACTATGAAACACAGAAATTGCATTGGAATTAAATACAAAATGCACAATCTCGATGTAAGTACATGAATACTGAGTTTTGTTCCTGTATGTGTTTGGAGCCTTTCCTGCGAGACCAGTTTCTGAATCCGATGCTTCACTTCAAGTTTACTGTATCCAATGGACCTTCTTATTGCCGATGAAACACAGAAATTGGATCGCAATTAAATACAAAAGGCACAGTGCCGACTTAAGTACAAGCGGACTGACCCTTCATTTATTTTATGATTTGAGCCTATTCTGTGAGACCAGTTTTAGCTTCCGATGCTTCACTTTAGGTTTACTGTATCCCTTGGACCTTCTTATTGACGAAGAAAGCCAGAAATTGCATCGGAATTAAATACTAAAGGCACAATGCCGGCTTAAGTACAAGAAGAATGACTCTTCTAACTGTCTATGCATTCAACCTTTCCTATGAGACTAGTTTTAGATTCAGATGCTTCATTTCAGGTTTACTGTATTCCTTGTACGTTCATGTTGACTATGAAACACAGAAATTGCATTGGAATTAAATACAAAATGCACAATGCCGATGTAAGTACAAGAATACTGAGTCTTCTTCCTGTATGTGTTTCGAGCCTTTCCTGCGAGACCAGTTTCTGATTCCGATGCTTCACTTCAAGTTTACTGTATCCAATGGACCTTCTTATTGCCGATGAAACACAGAAATTGGATCGCAATTAAATACAAAAGGCACAGTGCCGACTTAAGTACAAGCGGACTGACCCTTCATATATTTTATGATTTGAGCCTATCCTGTGAGACCAGTTTCTGATTCCCATGCTTCACTTCAAGTTAACTGTATCCCTTGGACCCTCTTATTGACCATGAAACACAGAAATTGCATCGGAATTAAGTACAAATGGCACAATGTCGACTTAAGTACAAGAGGAAAGACTCTTCTAACTGTCTATGCTTTCAGCCTTTCCTATGAGACCAGTTTTAGATTCAGATGCTTCTCTTCAGGTTTACTGAATCCCTTGGACCTTCATATTGACGTTGAAACACAGAGATTGCATCGGAATTAAATACAAAAGGCACAATGCCGACTTAAGTACATGAAGTCTGACTCTTCTTAATGTCTATGATTTGAAACTTTCCTGTGCGACTAGTTTTAGATTCCGATGCTTCACTTCAGGTTCCCTGTATCCCTTGGACCTTCTTATTGACGATGAAACACAGAAATTGCATCGGAATTAAATTCAAAAAGTACAATACCCACTTAAATACAAGAAAACTGACTCTATTTACATTCTATGTTTTGAGCCTTTCCTGTAAGACTAGTATTAGATTCCGATGCTTCACTTCCGGTTTACTATATCCTTTCGACATTCTTATTGATGATGAAGCTCAGAAATTGCATCGGAATTACGTACAAAAGGCACAGTGCCGACTTAAGTTCAATAGGACTGACCCTTCATACATTCTATGATTTGAGCCTTTCCTGTGAGACCAGTTTTAGATTCCAATGCTTCACTTAAGGTTTACTGTATCCCTTGGACCTTCATATTGACGATGAAACACAGAATTTGCATCGGAATTAAATACAAAAGGCACAATGCCGTCTTAAGTACAAGAAGTACAATACCGACCTAAGTACAGGAAAACTGACTCTATTTACATTCTATGATTTGAGCCTTTCCGGTAAGATCAGTTTTAAATTCCGAAGCTTCACTCCCGCTTTACTATATCCCCTGGACATTCTTATTGACGATAAAGCTCAGAAATTTTATCGGAATTAAATACAAAAGGCACAGTGCCGACTTAAGTACAAGAGGACTGACCCTTCATACATTCTATGTTTTGAACCTATCCTGTGAATCCAGTTTTGGATTCCGATGCTTCACCTCAGGTTTACTGTATACCTTGGACCATCTTATTGACGATGAAATACATAAATTGCATCGGAATTAAATACAAAAGGCACAATGCCGACTTACGTACAAGAAGACTGTCTCTTCTTACTGTCTATGTTTTAACCCTTCCTGTGAGACCACTTTTAGATTCCGATGCTTCACTTCAGGTTTCCTGTATCCCTTGGACCTTCTTATTGACGATGATACACAGAAATTGCATCCGAATTTAATTCAAAACGCACAATGTCGAATTAAGTACTATAAGAACGGCTCTTCGTAATGTCTATGTTTTCAGCCTTTCCTATGAGACCAGATTTAGAATCCGATGCTTCATTTCAGGTTTACTGTATCCCTTCGAACTTCTTATTGACGAAGAAACACAGAAATTGCATCGGAATTCAATACAAAGGCACAATGCCGACATAAATACAAGAGGACTGAATCTTCTTACATTCTATGATTTAAGCCTTTCCTGTGAGACCCGTTTTAGTTTGCGATGCTTCACTTCAGATTTATTGTATCCCTTGGACCTTCTTATTGAAGATGAAGCACAGAAATTGCATCGGAATTGAATACAAAAGTCACAATGACGACTTAAGTACAACAACACTGACTCTTCTTCCAGTCTATGTTTTGAACCTGTCCTGTTAGACCACTTTTAGATTCCGATGCTTCACTTCAG
Organism: Schistocerca americana; assembly: GCF_021461395.2. Lineage (NCBI taxonomy): Eukaryota > Metazoa > Arthropoda > Insecta > Orthoptera > Acrididae > Schistocerca > Schistocerca americana. The sequence goes on from NC_060126.1 coordinate 14,657,118, forward strand.
GATTACTGTATCCCTTGGACCTTTTTATTGATGATGAAACATAGAAATTGCATCGGAATTAAATACAAAAGGCACAATGCCGACTTAAGTACAAGAGGTCTGACTCTTCTTAATGTCTATGTTTTGAACTTATAAGGTGAACCCAGCTTTAGATTCCGATGCTTCACTTCAGGTTTATTGTATCCCTTGGACCTTCTTATTAACTCTGAAACACAGAAATTTTATCGGAAATAAATACAAAAGGCACAATGCCGACCTAAGTACAAGAAGACTGACTCTTCTTTCTGTCTATGTTCTGAACCTTTCCGATGAGACCAGGTTTAGATTCCGAGGCTTCACTTCAGGTTTCCTGTATCCCTTGGCCTTATAATTGACGATGAAACACAGAAATTGCATCGGAATTAAATACAAAAGGCACAATGCCGACTTAAGTACAAGAAAACTGACTCTTCTTATTGTCTATGTTTTGAACCTTTCCTGTGAGACCAGTTATTGATTCCGATGCATCACTTCAGGTTTACTGTAACCCTTGGACCTTCATATTGACAATGAAGCACAGAAATTGCATCGGAATTAAATACAAAAGGCACAATGCCAACTAAGTACAAGAGGTCTGGCTCTTCTTACATTCTATGCTTGGGCCTTTCCTGTGAGTCCAGTTTTAGATTCCGATGCTGCACTTCATGTTTACTGAGTCTCTTGGACCTTCTTACTGACGATGAAACACAGAAATTGCATCGCTATTAAATACAAAAGGCACAGTTCCGACTTAAGTGCAAGAGGACTGACCCTTCATACATTCTATGATTTGAGCCTTTCCTGTGAGACCAGTTTTAGATTCCAATGCTTCACTTCAGGTTTACTGTATCCCTTGGACCTTCTTATTGACGATGATACACAGAAATTGCATCCGAATTTAATTCAAAACGCACAATGTCGAATTAAGTAATATAAGAACGGCTCTTCGTAATGTCTATGTTTTCAGCCTTTCCTATGAGACCAGATTTAGAATCCGATGCTTCATTTCAGGTTTACTGTATCCCTTCGAACTTCTTATTGACGAAGAAACACAGAAATTGCATCGGAATTCAATACAAAGGCACAATGCCGACATAAATACAAGAGGACTGAATCTTCTTACATTCTATGATTTAAGCCTTTCCTGTGAGACCAGTTTTAGTTTGCGATGCTTAACTTCAGATTTATTGTATCCCTTGGACCTTCTTATTGAAGATGAAACACAGAAATTGCATCGGAATTGAATACAAAAGTCACAATGACGACTTAAGTACAACAACACTGACTCTTCTTCCAGTCTATGCTTTGAACCTGTCCTGTTAGACCACTTTTAGATTCCGATGCTTCACTTCAGGATTACTGTATCCCTTGGACCTTTTTATTGATGATGAAACATAGAAATTGCATCGGAATTAAATACAAAAGGCACAATGCCGACTTAAGTACAAGAGGTCTGACTCTTCTTAATGTCTATGTTTTGAACTTATAAGGTGAACCCAGCTTTAGATTCCGATGCTTCACTTCAGGTTTATTGTATCCCTTGGACCTTCTTATTAACTCTGAAATACAGAAATTTTATCGGAAATAAATACAAAAGGCACAATGCCGACCTAAGTACAAGAAGACTGACTCTTCTTTCTGTCTATGTTCTGAACCTTTCCGATGAGACCAGGTTTAGATTCCGAGGCTTCACTTCAGGTTTCCTGTATCCCTTGGACCTTCTTGTTGACGATGAAACACAGAAATTGCATCGGAATTAAATACAAAACTCACAATGCCGACATAAGTAATAGAAGACTAACTCTTCTTACTGTCTATGTTTTGAACCTTTCCTCTCAGATCAGTTTTAGATTCCGATGCTTCACCTGAGGTTTACTGTATCCCTTAAAGCTTCATATTGACGATGAAACACAGAAATTGCATCCAAAATTAATACAAAACGCACAATGTCGAATTAAGAACAATAAGACCGCCTCTTCTTAATGTCTATGCTTTCAGCCTTTCCCATGAGACCAGATTTATATTCCGATGCTTCATTTCAGGTTTACTGTTGCCCTTGGACCTTCTTACTGACGATGAAACACGGAAATTGCATCGGAATTAAATACAAAAGGCATAATGCCGACTTCAGTACACGAGGACTGACTCTTCTTACATTCTATGATTTGAGCCTCTCCTGTGAGACCAGTTTTAGATTTCGATATTTCACTTCAGGTTTACTGTATCCCTTGGACCTTCTTGTTGACGATGAAACACAGAAATTGCATCGGAATTAAATACAAAAGGCACAATGCCGACGTAAACACAAGAGGACTGACTCTTCTTACATCCTATGATTTAAGCCTTACCTGTGAGACCAGTTTTAGATTGCGATGCTTCACTTCAGGTTTATTGTATCCCTTGGACCTTCATATTGAAGATGAAACACAGAAATTGCACCGGAATTAAATACAAAAGGCACAATGCCGACTTAAATACAACAAGACTGACTCTTCATACCACCTATGATTCGAACCTTTCCTGTCAGACCACTTTTAGATTCCGATGCTTCACTTCAGGTTTACTGTATCCCTTGGATCTTCTTATTGATGATGAAACATAGAAATTGCATCGGAATTAAATACAAGAGGCACAATGCCGACTTAAGTACAAGAACACTGACTCTTCTTACTGTCTATGTTCGGAACCTTTCCGGTGAGACCAGGTTTTTGATTCCGATTCTTCACTTCAGGTTTACTGTATCCCTTGGACCTTCTTACTGACGATGAAACACAGAAATTGCATCGGAATTAAATACAAAAGGGACAATGCCGACTTAAGTACAAGAAGATTGACTCTTAATACTGTCTATGTTTTGAACCTTTCCTGTGAGGCCAGTTTTAGATACCGATGCTTCACTTCAGGTTTACTGTATGCCTTGGACCTTCGTATTGATGATGAAATACAAATATTGCATAGGAAATAAATACAAAATGCACATTGTTGACTTATGTACAAGAAGTCAAACAATTCTTACTGTCTACGTTTTGAACCTTTCCTGTTAGACCAGTTCTAGATTCAGATGCAACACCTCAGGTTTACTGTATCCCTTGGATCATCTTATTGAATATGAAACATAGAAATTGTATCGGAATTAAATACAAAAGGCACAATGCCGACTTAAGTACAAGAAGTCTGACATTTCTTAATGTCTATCTTTTGAACCTATCCGGTGATACCAGTTTTAGATTCCGATGCTTCACTTCAGGTTTACTGTATCCCTTGGACCTTCTTATTGACGATGAAATACAGAAATTGCATCGGAAATAAATACAAAATGCGAAATTCAGACTTAAGTACAAGAAGACTGACTCTTCTTACTGTCTATGTTTTGAACCGTTCCGGTGAGACCATTTTTAGATTCCGATGCTTCACTTCAGGTTTCCTGTATCCCTTGGATCTTCTTATTGACGATGAAACACAGAAATTGCATCGGAATTGAATACAAAAGGCACAGTGCCGACTTAAGTACATGAGGACTGGCCCTTCATACATTCTATGATTTGAGCCCTTCCTGTGAGACCAGTTATAGATTCCGATGCTTCACTTTAGGTATACTGTATCCCTTGGACCTTCGTATTGACGATGAAACACAGACATTGCATCGGAATTAAACACAAAAGGCACAATGCCGACTTAAGTACAAGGAGAATTACTCTTCTAACTGTCTATGCTTTCAGCCTTTCCTATGAGACCGGTTTTAGATTCAGATGCTTCACTTCAGGTTTACTGTATCAATTGGACCTTCATATTGACGATGAAACACAGAAATTGCATCGGATTTAAATACTAAAAGGCACAATGCCGACTTCAGTACAAGAGGTCTGACTCTTCTTCCATCCTATGCTTGAGCCTTTCCTGTGAGACCAGTTTTAGATTAAGATGCTGCACTTCAGGTTTACGGAGTCCCGTGGACCTTCTTACTGACGATGAAACACAAAAATTGCATCGGAAATATTTAATTCAGTGCCGACTTAAATACAAGTGGACTGACCCTTCATACATAATATCATTTAAATCATTCCTGTGAGACCAGTTTTAGATTCCGATGCTTCACTTCAGGTTTACTGTATCCCTTGGACCTTCTTATTGACGATGAAACACAGAAATTGCATCGGAATGAAATACAAAATGCACAATGCAGACTTAAGTACAACAAGACTGACTCTTCTTACTGTCTATGTTTTGAACCTTTCCTGTTAGATCAGTTTTAGATTCCGATGCTTCACATCAGGTTTACTGTATCCCTTTCACCTTCTTATTGACGATGAAACACAGAAATTGCATCGTATTTAAATACTAAAAGGCACAATGCAGACTTAATTACAAGAGATCTGACTCTTGTTACATCCTATGCTTGAGCCTTTCCTGTGAGACCAGTTTTAGATTCCGATGCAGCACTTCAGGTTTACAGAGTCCCTTGGACCTTCTTACTGACGATGAAACACAAAAATTGCATCGGAGTTATTTAATTCAGTGCCGACTTAAGTACAAGAGGACTGACCCTTCATACATAATATGATTTAAGTCATTCCTGTGAGACCAGTTTTAGATTCCGATGCTTCTCTTCGGGTTTACTGTATCCCTTGGATCTTCTTATTGACGATGAAACACAGAAATTGCATCGGAATGAAATACAAAATGCACAATGCCGACTTAAGTACAACAAGACTGACTCTTCTTACTGTCTATGTTTTGAACCTTTCCTGTTAGATCAGTTTTAGATTCCGATGCTTCACATCAGGTTTACTGTATCCCTTGCACCTTCTTATTGACGATGAAACACAGAAATTGCATCGGAATTAAATACAAAAGGCACAATGCCGACTTAAGTACAAGAAGAAATACTCTTCTAACTGTCTATGCCTTCAGACTTTCGTATGAGACCGGTTTTAGATTCAGATGCTTCACTTCAGGTTTACTGTATCACTTGGACCTTCATATTGACGATGAAACACAGAAATTGCATCCGAATGAAATACAAAAGGCACAATGCCGATTTAAGTACAAGGAGACTGACTCTTCTTAGTGTCTATGTTTTGAACCATTCCTGTTAGATCAGTTTTAGATTCCGATGTTTCATTTCAGGTTTACTGTATCCCTTCGACATTCTTATTTACGATGAAACACAAAAATTGCATCGGAATTGTATACAAAATTCATAATGCCGACTTAAGTACAAGAGGACTGACTCTTCTTACATTCTATGATTTGAGCTTCTCCTGTGAGGCCAGTTTTAGATTCCGATGCTTCACTTTAGGTTTACTGTATCCCATGGACCATCTCATTGACCATGAAACACAGAAATTGCACCGGAATGAAATACAATAGGCACAGTTCCGACTTAAGTACAAGAAGAATGACTCTTCTAACTGTCTATGCTTTCAGCTTTTCCTATGAGACCAGTTTTAGATTCAGATGCTTCACTTCAAGCTTACTGTATTCCTTGTACGTGCATATTGACTATGAAACACTATAATTGCATCGGAATTAAATACAAAATGCACAATGCCGATGTAAGTCCAAGAAGACTCAGTCTTCTTCCTGTATGTGTTTGGAGCCTTTCCTGCGAGACCAGTTATTGATTCCGATGCTTCACTTCAGGTTACTGATTTCCTCGGACCTTCATATTAACGATGAAACACAGAAATTGCATCGGAATTAAATACAAAAGGCACAATGCCGACATAAATACAAGAGGACTGACTCTTCTTACATTCTATGATTTAAGCCTTTTCTGTGAGACCAGTTTTAGATGACGAAGCATACATCAGGTCTCCTGTATCACTTGGCTCTTCTTATTGACGATGAAACACAGAAATTGCATCGGAATTAAATTCAAAAAGTACAATGACGACTTAAGTACAAGAAAACTGACTCTAGTTACATTCTACGATTTGAGCCTTTCCCGTAAGACCAGTTTTAGATTCCGATGCTTAACTTCCGGTTTACTGTATCCCTTGGACATTCTTATTGACGATGAAGCTCAGAAATTGCATCGGAATTAAATTCAAAAGGCACAGTGCCGACTTAAGTACGAGAAGACTGACTCTTCTTACTGTCTATGTTTTGAACCTTGCCTGTTAGATAAGTTTTAGATTCCGATGCTTCTCTCCAGGTTTACTGTATCCCTTGGACCTTCGTATTGATGACGAAACACAGAAATTGCATCGGAATTAAATTCAAAAGCACATTGCCGACTTATGTACTAGAAGTTAGACTCTTCTTACTGTTTATGGTTTGAACCTTTCCTGTGAAAACAGTTTTAGATTCCGATGCTTCACTTAAGGTTTACTGTATCACTTGGACCTTCTTATTGACGACGAAATACAAATATTGCATCGGAATTAAATACAAAAAGCTCAATGCCGACTTACGTACGAGAAGACTGACTCTTCATATTGCCTATGTTTTGAACCCTTCCTGTGAAACCAGTTTTAGATTCCGATCCTTCACTTCAGGTTTCCTGTATCCCTTGGACCTTCATGTTGACGATGAAACACAGACATTGCATCGGAATTAAATACAAAAGGCACAGTGCCGACCTAAGTACAAGAGGACTGACCCTTCATACATTCTATGATTTGAGCCTTTCCTGTGAGACCTGTTTTAGATCCAGATGCTTCACTTCAGGTTTACTGTATCCCTTGGACCTTCTTATTGACGATGAAACACAGAAATTGCACCTGAATGAAATACTAAAGGCACAATGCCGACTTAAGTACAAGATGACTGACTCTTCTAACTGTCTATGATTTGAACCTTTCCTGTTAGATCTGTTTCAGATTCCGATTCATCACTTCAGGTTTACTGTATCCCTTGGACCTTCTTATTGACGATGATACACAGAAATTGCATCGGAATTAAATACAAAAGCCGCAATGTCGACTAAAGTACAAGAACGCTGGCTCTTCTTACTGTCTATGATTTGAACCTTTCCTGTGCGAACAGTTTTGGATTCCGATGCTTCCCCTCAGGTTTACTGTATCCCTTAGTCCTTCTAATTGACGATGAAACACAGAAATTGCATCCGAATTTAATACAAAACGCACAATGTCGAATTAAGTAGAATAAGACCGGCTCTTCTTAATGTCTATGTTTTCAGCCTTTCCTATGAGACCAGATTTATATTCCGATACTTCATTTCAGGTTTACTGTATCCCTTCGACCTTCTTATTGACGATGAAACACAGAAATTGCATCGGAATTAAATACAAATGGCACAATGTCGACTAAAGTACAAGAACACTGGCTCTCCTTACTGTCTATGTTTTGACCTTTCCTGTGAGACCAGTTTTAAATTCCGATGCTTCACCTCAGGTTTACTGTATCCCTTGGACCTTCACATTAACGATGAAACACAGAAATTGCATCGGAATTAAATACAAAAGGCATAATGCCCACTTAAGTACAAGAGGACTGACTCTTCATACATTCTATGATTTGAGTCTCCTGTGAGACCAGTTTTTGATTTCGATGCTTCACTTCAGGTTTACTGTATCCCTGGGACCTTCTTATTGACGATGAAACAGAGAAATTGCATCGGAATTAAACACAAAAGGCACAATGCCGACTTAAGTACAAGCGGACTGACTCTATCTACATTCTATAATTGGAGCCTATCCTGTAAGACCAGTTTTAGATTCCGATGCTTCACTTCAGGTTTACTGTATCCCTTGGACATTCTTGTTGACGATGAAGCACAGAAATTGTTTCGGAATTAAATACAAAAGGCACAGTGCCGACTTAAGTACAAGAGGACTGACACTTCTTACTCTCTATGTTTTGAACCTTTCCTGTTAGATCAGTTTTAGATTCCGATGCTTCTCTCCAGGTTTGCTGTATCCCTTGGACCTTCGTATTGATGACGAAACACAAAAATTGCATCGGAATAAAATACAAAAGCACATTAGCCGACTTACGTACAAGAAGACTGACTCTTCTTACTGTCTATGTTTGAACCCTTCCTGTGAGACCAGTTGTAGATTCCGATCCTTCACTTCAGGTTTCCTGTATCCCTTGGACCTTCTTATTGACGATGAAACACAGAAATTGCATCGGAATTAAATACAAATGGCACAATGTCGACTAAAGTACAAGAACACTGGCTCTCCTTACTGTCTATGTTTGAACCTTTCCTGTGAGACCAGTTTTAGATTCCGATGCTTCACCTCATTTTTACTGTATCCCTAGGACCTTCACATTAAAGATGAAACACAGAAATTGCATCGGAATTAAATACAAAAGTCACAATGCCGACATAAATACAAGAGGACTGATTCTTCTTACATTCTATGATTTAAGCGTTTCCTGTGAGACCAGTTTTTGATTGCGATCCTTCACTTGAGATTTATTGTATCCCTTGGACCTTCTTATTGGGTATGAAATACAGAAATTGCATCGGAATTAAATACAAAAGCCACAATGCCGACTTAAGTACAAGAAGACTGACTCTTCTTACTGTCTATGTTCTAAACCTTTCCGGTGAGACCAGGTCTAGATTCTGATACTTCACTTCAGGTCTCCTGTATCCCTTGGCCCTTCTTATTGACGATGAAACACAGAAATTGCATCGGAATTAAATACATAAGGCACAATGCCGACTTAAGTAAAAGAAGTCTGACTCTTCTTAATGTCTATGTTTTGAACTTATCCAGTGAGACCAGCTTTAGATTCCGATGCTTCACTTCAGGTTTATTCTATCCCTTGGACCTTCTTATTGACGATGAAATACAGAAATTGCATCGGAATTAAACACAAAAGCCACAATGCCGACTTAAGTACAAGAAGACTGACTCTTCTTACTGTCAATGTTCTGAACCTTTCCGGTGAGACCAGGTTTAGATTCTGATACTTCACTTCAGGTCTCCTGTATCCCTTGGCCCTTCTTATTGACGATGAAACACAGAAATTGCATCGGAATTAAATACAAAACTTACAATGACGACTTAAGTACAAGAAGACTGACTCTTCTTACAGTCTATGCTTGGGCCTTTCCTGTGAGACCAGTTTTAGATTCCGATGCTGCACTTCAGGTTTACCGAGTCTCATGGACATTCTTACTGACGATGAAACACAGAAATTGCACCTGAATGAAATACTAAAGGCACAATGCCGACTTAAGTACAAGAAGACTGATTCTTCTAACTGTCTATGTTTTGAACCTTTCCTGTTAGATCTGTTTCAGATTCCGATGCTTCACTTCAGGTTTACTGTATCCCTTGGACATTCTTATTGACGATGATACACAGAAATTGCATCGGAATTAAATACAAAAGCCGCAATGTCGACTAAAGTACAAGAACACTGGCTCTTCTTACTGTCTATGATTTGAACCTTTCCTGTGAGAACAGTTTTGGATTCCGATGCTTCCCCTCAGGTTTACTGTATCCCTTAGTCCTTCTAATTGACGATGAAACACAGAAATTGCTTCTGAATTTAATACAAAACGCACAATGTCGAATTAAGTACAATAAGACAGGCTCTTCATAATGTCTATGATTTCAGCCTTTCCTATGAGACCAGATTTAGATTCCGATGCTTCATTTCAGGTTTACTGTATCCTTTCGACCTTCTTATTGTCGATGAAACACAGAAATTGCATCGAAATTAAATACAAATGGCACAATGTCGACTAAAGTACAAGAACACTGGCTCTCCTTACTGTCTATGTTTGAACCTTTCCTGTGAGACCAGTTTTAGATTCCGATGCTTCACCTCAGGTTTACTGTATCCCTTGGACCTTCACATTAACGATGAAACACAGAAATTGCATCGGAATTAAATACAAAAGGGAAAATGCCGACTTAAGTACAAGAGGACTGACTCTTCTTACATTTTATGATTAGAGCCTCTCCTGTGAGTCCAGTTTTAGATTCCGATGCTTCACTTGAGGTTTACTGAATCCCTTGGACCTTATTATTGACGATGAAACACAGAAATTGCATCGGAATTACATACAAAAGTCACAATGCCGACATAAATACAAGAGGACTGATTCTTATTACATTCTTTGATGTAAGCCTTTCCTGTGAGACCAGTTTTAGATTGCGATCCTTCACTTGAGATTTATTGTATCCCTTGGACCTTCTTATTGATTATGAAATACAGAAATTGCATCGGAATTAAATGCAAAAGGCACAATGCCGACTTAAGTACAAGAAGACTGACTCTTCTCACTCTCTATGTTTTGAACCTTTCCTGTTAGATCAGTTTTAGATTCCGATGCTTCACTTCAGGTTTACTGTATCCCCTGGACCTGCTTATTGACGATGAAACACAGAAATTGCATCGTAATTAAATACAAAAGGCACAATGCCGACTTAAGTACAAGAAGTCTGACCGTTCTTAATGTCCATGTTTTGAACCTATTCTGTGAGACCAGTTTTACATTCCGATGCTTCACTTCAGGTTTACTGTATCTCTTGGACCTTCTTATTGACGATGATGCACAGAAATTGCATCGGAATTAAATACAAAAGGCGCAATGTCGACTAAAGTACAAGAACACTGGCTCTTCTTACTGTGTATGTTTTGAACCTTTCTTGTGAGACCAGTTTTAGATTCCGATGCATCACCTCAGGTTTAATATTTCCCTTAGACCTTCACATTGACGATGAAACACAGGAATTGCATCGGAATTAAATACAAAAGGCATAATGCCCACTTAAGTACAAGAGGACTGACTCTTCATACATTCTATGATTTGAGTCTCCTGTGAGACCAGTTTTAGATTTCGATGCTTCACTTCAGGTTTACTGTATCCCTGGGACCTTCTTATTGACGATGAAACAGAGAAATTGCATCGGAATTAAACACAAAAGGCACAATGCCGACTTAAGTACAAGCGGACTGACTCTATCTACATTCTATAATTGGAGCCTATCCTTTAAGACCAGTTTTAGATTCCGATGCTTCACTTTAGGTTTACTGTATCCCTTGGACATTCTTGTTGACGATCTAGCACAGAAATTGTTTCGGAATTAAATACAAAAGGCACAGTGGCAACTTAAGTACAAGAGGACTGACCCTTCATACATTCTATGATTTGAGCCATTCCAGTGAGACCACTTTTAGATTCCCATGCATCACTTTAGGTTTACTGTATCCCTTGGACCATCTCATTGACCATGAAACACAGAAATTGCATCGGAATGAAATACAATAGGCACAGTGCCGACTTAAGTACAAGAAGAATGACTCTTCTAACTGTCTATGCTTTCAGCCTTTCCTATGACACCAGTTTTAGATTCCGATGCTTCACTTCAAGCTTACTGTATTCCTTGTACGTGCATATTGACTATGAAACACCGAAATTGCATCGGAATTAAATACAAAATGCACAATGCCGATGTAAGTCCAAGAAGACTGAGTCTTCTTCCTGTATGTGTTTGGAGCCTTTCCTGCGAGACCAGTTATTGATTCCGATGCTTCACTTTAGGTTTACTGATTCCCTCGGACCTTCATATTGACGATGAAACACATAAATTGCAACGGAATTAAATGCAAAAGGCACAATGCCGACATAATTACAAGAGGACTGACTCTTCTTACATTCTATGATTTAAGCCTATCCTGTATGACCAGTTTTAGATTGCGAAGCATACTTCAGGTTTCCTGTATCCCTTGGCCCTTCTTATTGTTGATGAAACACAGAAATTGCATCGGAATTAAATTCAAAATGTACAAAGCCGACTTAAGTAAAGGAAACTGACTCTAGTTACATTCTATGATTTGAGCCTTTCCTGTAAGACCAGTTTTTGATTCCGATGCTTAACTTCCGGTTTACTGTATCCCTTGGACATTCTTATTGGCGATGAAGCTCAGAAATTGCATCGGACCTAAATACAAAAGGCACAGTGCCGACTTAAGTACAAGACGACTGACACTTCTTACTCTCTATGTTTTGAACCTTTCCTGTTAGATCAGTTTTAGATTCCGATGCTTCTCTCCAGGTTTGCTGTAGCCCTTGGACCTTCGTATTGATGACGAAACACAGAAATTGCATGGGAATTAAATACAAAAGCACATTGCCGACTTATGTACAAGAAGTTAGACTCTTCTTACTGTCTATGGTTTGAACCCAACCTGTGAGACCAGTTTTAGATTCCGATGCTTCACTTAAGGTTTACTGTATCACTTGGACCTTCTTATTGACGATGTAATACAGATATTGCATCGGAATTAAATACAAAAGGCTTAATGCCGACTTACGTACAAGAAGACTGACTCTTCTTACTGTCTATGTTTTGAACCCTTCCTGTGAGACCAGTTGTAGATTCCGATCCTTCATTTCAGGTTTCCTGTATCCCTTGGACCTTCTTATTGACGATGAAACACAGAAATTGCATCGGAATTAAATACAAATGGCACAATGTCGACTAAAGTACAAGAACACTGGCTCTCCTTACTGTCTATGTTTGAACCTTTCCTGTGAGACCAGTTTTAGATTCCGATGCTTCACCTCATTTTTACTGTATCCCTAGGACCTTCACATTAAAGATGAAACACAGAAATTGCATCGGAATTAAATACAAAAGGCACAATGCCGACTTAAGTACAAGAGGACTGACTCTTCTTACATTTTATGATTAGAGCCTCTCCTGTGAAACCAGTTTTAGATTCCGATGCTTCACTTGAGGTTTACTGTATCTCTTGGACCTTATTATTGACGATGAAACACAGAAATTGCATCGGAATTAAATACAAAAGTCACAATGCCGACATAAATACAAGAGGATTGATTCTTCTTGCATTCTATGATTTAAGCCTTTCCTGTGAGACCAGTTTTAGATTGCGATCCTTCACTTGAGATTTATTGTATCCCTTGGACCTTCTTATTGACTATGAAATACAGAAATTGCATCGGAATTAAATACAAAAGCCACAATGCCGACTTAAGTACAAGAAGACTGACTCTTCTTACTGTCTATGTTCTGAACCTTTCCGGTGAGACCAGGTTTAGATTCTGATACTTCACTTCTGATCTCCTGTATCCCTTGGCCCTTCTTATTGACGATGAAACACAGAAATTGCATCGGAATTAAATACAAAAGGCACAGTGGCGACTTAAGTATAAGAGGACTGACTCTTCATACATTCTATGATTTAGCCTTTCCAGTCAGACCACTTTCAGATTCCGATGCTTCACTTTTGGTTTACTGTATCCCTTGGCCTTTCTTATTGACGATGAAAGCGAGAAATTGCATCGGAATTAAATACAAAAGGCACAATGCCGGCTTAAGTACAAGAAGAATGACTCTTCTAACTGTCTATGCTTTCAGCCTTTCCTATGAGACTAATTTTAGATTCAGATGCTTCACTTCAGGCTTACTGTATTCCTTGTACGTTCATTTTGACTATGAAACACAGAAATTGCATCGGAATTAATACAAAATGCACAATGCCGATGAAAGTCCAAGAAGACTGAGTCTTCTTCCTGTATGTGTTTCGAGCCTTTCCTGCGAGACCAGTTTTTGATTCCAATGCTTCACTTCAGGTTTACTGTATCCCTTGGACCTTCATATTGGCGATGAAACACAGAGATTGCATCGGAATTAAATACAAGTGGCACAATGCCGACTTAAGTACAAGAAGTCAGACTCTTCTTAATGTCTATGATTTGAAACTTTCCTGTGCGACTAGTTTTAGATTCCGATGCTTCACTTCAGGTTTCCTGTATCCCTAGGACCTTCTTATTGACGATGAAACACAGAAATTGCATCGGAATTAAATTCAAAACGTACAAAGCCGACTTAAGTACAAGAAAACCGACTCTATTTACATTCTATGATTTGAGCCTTTCCTGTAAGACCAGTTTTAGATTCCAATGCTTCACTGCAGGTTTACTGTATCCCTTGGACCTTCTTATTGCCGATGAAACACAGAAATTGCATCGGAATTAAATACAAAACTCTCAATGACGACTTAAGTACAAGAAGACTGACTCTTCTTACAACCTATGTTTTGAACCTTTCCTGTTAGATCAGTTTTAGATTCCGATGCTTCACTTCAGGTTTACCGTATCCCTTGGGATTGCTTATTGACGATGAAACACAGAAAGTGCATTGGAATTAAATACAAAAGGCACAATGCCGTCTTATGTACAAGAAGTACAATGCCGACCTAAGTACAGGAAAACTGAGTCTATTTACATTCTATGAGTTGAGCCTTTCCTGTAAGACCAGTTTTACTTTCCGAAGCTTCACTCCCGGTTTACTATATCCCTTGGACATTCTTATTGACGATAAAGCTCAGAAATTTCATCGGAATTAAAAGCAAAAGGCACAGTGCCGACTTAAGTACAAGAAGACTGTCTCTTCTTACTGTCTATGTTTTGAACCCTTCCTGTGAGACCAGTTTTAGATTCCGATGCTTCACTTCAGGTTTCCTGTATCCCTTGGACCTTCTTATTGACGATGAAACACAGAAATTGCATTGGAACTAAATACAAAAGGCACAGTGCCGACCTAAGTACAAGAGGACTGACCCTTCATACATTCTATGATTTGAGCCTTTCCTGTGAGACCAGTTTTAGATTCAGATGCTTCACTTCAGGTTTACTGTATCGCTTGGCCCTTCTTATTGACGATGAAACACATAAATTGCATCGGAATGAAATACAAAAAGCACAATGGCGACTTCCGTACAAAAATACTGACACTTCTTACTGTCTATGTTTTGAACCTTTCCTGTGAGACCAGTTTTGGATTCCGATGCTACACTTCCGGTTTACTGTATCCCTTGGACCTTCTTATTGACGATCATACACACAAATTGCATCGGAATTTAATACAAAACGCACAATGTCGAATTAAGTACTAAAAGAACGGCTCTTCGTAATGTCTATGTTTTCAGCCTTTCCTATGAGACCAGATTTAGATTCCGATGCTTCATTTCAGGTTTACTGTATCCCTTCGAACTTCTTATTGACGATGAAACACAGAAATTGCATCGGAATTAAATACAAAGGCACAATGCCGACATAAATACAAGAGGACTGACTCTTCTTACATTCTATGATTTAAGCCTTTCCTGTGAGACCAGTTTTAGATTGCGATGCTTCACCTCAGATTTATTGCACCCTTGGACCTTCTTATTGAAGATGAAACACAGAAATTGCATCGGATTTAAATACAAAAGGCACAATGACGACTTAAGTACAACAACACTGACTCTTCTTACTATTTATGTTTTGAACCTGTCCTGTTAGACCACTTTAAGATTCCGATGCTTCACTTCAGGATTACTGCATCCCTTGGATCTTTTTATTGATGATGAAACATAGAAATTGCATCGGGATTAAATACAAAAGGCACAATGCCGACTTAAGTACAAGAAGTCTGTCTCTTCTTAATGTCAATGTTTTGAACTTATCCGGTGAGACCAGCTTTAGATTCCGATGCCTCACTTCAGGTTTATTGTATCCCTTGGACCTTCTTATTGACGATGAAATACAGAAATTGCATCGGAAGTAAATACAAAAGGCACAATGCCGACTTAAGTACAAGAAGACTGACTCTTCTTACTGTCTATGTTTAGAACGTTTCCTGTGAGACCAGTTTAAGATTCCGATGCTTCACTTCAGGTTTACTGTATCCCTTGGAGCTTCTTACTGACGATGAAACACAGAAATTGCATCGGAATTAAATATAAAAAAAGCACTATGCCGACTTAAGTACTGGGAGACTGACTCTTCTTACTGTCTATGTTTAGAACGTTTCCTGTGAGACCAGTTTAAGATTCCGATGCTTCTCTTCAGGTTTACTGTATCCCTTGGACCTTCTTATTGACGATGAAACACAGAAATTGCATCGGAATTAATTACAAGAAGTACAATGCCGACTTAAGTACACGAAAACTGACTGTTCTTATTGTCTATGTTTTAAACGTTTCCTGTGAGACCAGTTTCAGATTACGTTGCGTTACTTCAGGTTTACTGTAACCCTTGGACCTTCTTATTGACGATGGAACACAGAAATTGCATCGGTATTAAATACAAAGGGCACAATGCCGACTTAAGTACAAAACGACTGACTCTATTTTCAATCTATGATTTGACCCTTTCCTGTAAGACCAGTTTTAGATTCCGATGCTTTACTTCAGGTTTACTGTATACCATGGGCATTCTTATTGACGATGAAGCACAGAAATTACTTCGGAATTAAATACAAAAGGCACAGTGCCGACCTAAGTACAAGAGGACTGACCCTTCATACATTCTATGATTTGAGCCTTTCCTGTGAGACCAGTTTTCGATTCAGATGCTTCACTTCAGGTTTACTGTATCCCTTGGACCTTCTTATTGACGATGAAACACAGAAATTGCATCGGAATGAATTCTAAAGGCACAATGCCGACTTAAGTACAAGAAGACTGACTCTTCTAACTGTCAATTTTTTAACCTTTCCTGTTAGATCAGTTTTAGATTCCGATGCTTCACTTCAGGTTTTCTGTATCCCTTGGACATTCTTACTGACGATGAAACACAGAAATCGCATCGGATTTATTTACAAATGGCACAATGCCGACGTAAACACAAGAGGACTGACTCTTCTTACATTCTATGATTTAAGCCTTTCTGTGAGACCCGTTTTAGATTGCGATGCTTCACTTCAGGTTTATTGTATCCCTTGGACCTTCTTATTGAAGATGAAACACAGAAATTGCACCGGAATTAAATACAAAAGGAACAATGCCGACTTAAGTACAAGAAGTCTGACTCTTCTTACTGTCTATGTCCTGAACCTTTCCGGTGAGACCAGGTTTAGATTCTGATACTTCACTTCAGGTCTCTTGTATCCCTTGGCCCTTCTTATTGACGATGAAACACAGAAATTGCATCGGAATTAAATACAAAACTCACAATGCCGACTTAAGTACAAGAAGACTGACTCTTCTTACAGTCTATGATTTGAACCTATCCTGTTAGATCAGTTTTAGATTCCAATGCTTCACTTCAGGTTTACCGTATCCCTTGGGCCTGCTTATTGACGATGAAACACAGAAAGTGCATCGGAATTAAATACAAAAGGCACAATGCCGTCTTATGTACAAGAAGTACAATGCCGACCTTAGTACAGGAAAACTGAGTCTATTTACATTCTATGAGTTGAGCCCTTCCCTTTAAGACCAGTTTTAGATTCCGAAGCTTCACTCCCGGTTTACTATATCCCTTGGACATTCTTATTGACGATAAAGCTCAGAAATTTCATCGGAATTAAATACAAAAGGCACAGTGCCGACTTAAGTACAAGAGGACTGACCCTTCATACATTCTATGATTTGAGCCATTCCTGTGAGACCAGTTTTAGATTCAGATGCTTCACTTCAGGTTTCCTGTATCCCTTGGACCTTCTTATTGTCGATGAAAGACAGAAATTGCATTGGAACTGAATACAAAAGGCACAGTGCCGATCTTAGTACAAGAGGACTGACCCTTCATACATTCTATGATTTGAGCCATTCCTGTGAGACCAGTTTTAGATTCAGATGCTTCACTTCTGGTTTACTGTATCCCTTGGACCTTCTTATTGACGATGAAACACATAAATTGCATCGGAATGAAATACAAAAAACACAATGGCGACTTCCGTACAAGAATACTGACACTTCTTACTGTCTATGTTTTGAACCTTTCCTGTGAGACCAGTTTTGGATTCCGATGCTTCACTTCCGGTCTACTGTATAGCTTGGACCTTCTTATTGACGATCATACTCAGAAATTGCATCGGAATTTAATACAAAACGCACAATGTCGAATTAAGTACTATAAGAACGGCTCTTCGTAATGTCTATGTTTTCAGCCTTTCCTATGAGACCAGATTTAGATTCCGATGCTTCATTTCAGGTTTACTGTATCCCATCGACTTTCTTATTGACGATGAAACACAGAAACTGCATCGGAATTAAATGCAAAGGCACAATGCCGACATAAATACAAGAGGACTGACTCTTCTTACATTCTATGATTTAAGCCTTTCCTGTGATACCAGTTTTAGATTGCGATGCTTCACTTCAGATTTATTGTACCCTTGGACCTTCTTATTGAAGATAAAACACAGAAATTGCATCGGATTTAAATACAAACGGCACAATGACGACTTAAGTACAACAACACTGACTCTTCTTACTATTTATGTTTTGAACCTGTCCTGTTAGACCACTTTATGATTCCGATGCCTCACTTCAGGATTACTGCAACCCTTGGATCTTTTTATTGTTGATGAAACATAGAAATTGCAGCGGGATTAAATACAAAAGGCACAATGCCGACTTAAGTACAAGAAGTCTGCTCTTCTTAATGTCAATGTTTTGAACTTATCCGGTGAGTCCAGCTTTAGATTCCGATGCCTCACTTCAGGTTTATTGTATCCCTTGGACCTTCTTATTGACGATGAAATACAGAAATTGCATCGGAAATAAATACAAAAGGCACAATGCCGACTTAAGTACAAGAAGACTGACTCTTCTTACTGTCTATGTTCTGAACCTTTCCGGTGAGACCAGGTTTAGATTCCGATGCTTCACTTCAGGTATCCTGTATCCCTTGGCCTTATAATTGACGATGAAACACAGAAATTGCATCGGAATTAAATACAAAAGGCACAATGCCGACTTAAGTGCAAGAAAACTGACTCTTCTTACAGTCTATGCTTGGGCCTTTCCTGTGAGACCAGTTTTAAATTCCGTTGCTGCACTTCATGTTTACTGAGTCTCTTGGACCATCTTACTGACGATGAAACACAGAAATTGCATCGGAATTAAATACAAAACTCACAATGCCGACTTAAGTACAAGAAGATTGACTCTTCTTACAGTCTATGTTATGAACCTTTCCTGTTAGATCAGTTTTAGATTCCGATGCTTCACTTCAGGTTTACTGTATCCCCTGGACCTGCTTATTGACGATGAAAAACAGAAATTGCATCGTAATTAAATACAAAAGGCACAATACTGACTTAAGTACAAGAAGTCTGAGTCTTCTTACTGTCTATGTTTTGAACCTATCCTGTGAGACAAGTTTTGGTATCCGATGCTTCACTTCAGGTTTACTGTATCCCATGGAGCTTCTTACTGACGATGAAACACAGAAATTGCATCGGAAATAAATATAAAAAAAGCACAATGCCGACTTAAGTACTGGGAGACTGACTCTTTTTACTGTCTCTGCTTAGAACGTTTCCTGTGAGACCAGTGTAAGATTCCGATGCTTCTCTTCAGGTTTACTGTATCCCTTGGACCTTCGTATTGATGATGAAACACAGAAATTGCATCGGAATTAAATACGAAAGGCACATTGCCGACTTATGTACAAGAAGTCAGACTCTTCTTACTGTCTATGCTTTGAACCCTTCCTGTGAGACCAGCTTTAGATTCCGACGCTTCACGTCAGGTTTCCTGTATCCCTTGGACCTTCTTATTGACGATGAAACACAGAAATTGCATCGGAATTAATTACAAAAAGTACAATGCCGACTTAAGTACACGAAAACTGACTGTTCTTATTGTCTATGTTTTAAACCTTTCCTGTGAGACCAGTTTGAGATTACAATGCGTTACTTCAGTTTTACTGTATCCCCTTGGACCTTCTTATTGACGATGAAACACATAAATTGCATCGGTATTAAATACAAAGGGCACAATGCCGACTTAAGTACAAGACGACTGACTCAATTTTCAATCTATGATTTGACCCTTTCCTGTAAGACCAGTTTTAGATTCCGATGCTTTACCTCAGGTTTACTGTATACCATGGACATTCTTATTGACGATGAAGCACAGAAATTACTTCGGAATTAAATACAAAAGGCACAGTGCCGACCTAAGTACAAGAGGACTGACCCTTCATACATTCTATGATTTGAGCCTTTCCTGTGAGACCAGTTTTCGATTCAGATGCTTCACTTCAGGTTTACTGTATCCCTTGGACCTTCCTGTTGACGATGAAACACAGAAATTGCATCGGAATGAAATACAAAAGGCACAATGCCGACTTAAGTGCAAGAAGACTGACTCTTCTAACTGTCAATTTTTTAACCTTTCCTGTTAGATCAGTTTTAGATTCCGATGCTTCACTTCAGGTTTTCTGTATCCCTTGGACATTCTTACTGACGATGAAACACAGAAATCGCATCGGAATTAAATACAAATGGCCCAATGCCGACGTAAACACAAGAGGACTGACTCTTCTTACATTCTATGATTTAAGCCTTTCCTGTGAGACCCGTTTTAGATTGCGATGCTTCACTTCAAGTTTATTGTATCCCTTGGACCTTCTTATTGAAGATGAAACACAGAAATTGCACCGGAATTAAATACAAAAGGAACAATGCCGACTTAAGTGCAAGAAGACTGACTATTCTTACTGTCTATGTTCTGAACCTTTCCGGTGAGACCAGGTTTAGATTCCGATGCTTTACTTCAGGTTTCCTGTATCCCTTGGACCTTCTTATTGATGATAAAAAACAGAAATTGCAACGAAATTAAATACAAAAGGCACAATGCCGTCTTAAGTACAACAAAACTGACTCTTCTTATTGTCTATGTTTTGAACCATTCCTGTGAGACCAGTTTTAGATTCCGATGCTTCACTTTAGGTTTACTGTATCTCTTGGACCTTCGTATTGACGATGAAACACAAAAATTGCATCAGAATTAAATACAAAAGGCACAATGCCGACTTAAGTACAAGAAGAATTACTCTTCTAACTGTCTATGCTTTCAGCCTTTCCTATGAGACCGGTTTTAGATTCAGATGCTTCACTTCAGGATTACTGTATCCCTTGGACCTTTATATTGACGATGAAACACAGTAATTGCATCGGATTTAAATACTAAAAGGCACAATGCCGACTTCAGTACAAGAGGTCTGACTCTTCTTACATCCTATGCTTGAGCCTTTCCTGTGAGACCAGTTTTAGATTCTGATGCTGCACTTCAGGTTTACAGAGTCCCTTGGGCCTTCTTACTGACGATGAAACACAAAAATTGCATCGAAATTATCTAATTCAGTGCCGACTTAAGTACAAGAGGACTGACCCTTCATACATAATATGATTTATGTCATTCCTGTGAGACCAGTTTTAGATTCCGATGCTTTACTTCAGGTTTACTGTATCCCTTGGACCTTCATATTGACGATGAAACACAGAAATTGCATCGGATTTAAATACTAAAAGGCTCAATGCCGGCTTAAGTACAAGAGGTCTGACTCTTCTTACATCCTATGCTTGAGCCTTTCCTGTGAGACCAGTTTTAGATTCCGATGCTGCACATCAGGTTTACGGAGTCCCTTGGACCTTCTTACTGTCGATGAAACACAAAAACTGCATCGGAGTCATTTAATTCAGTGCCGACTTAAGTACAAGAGGACTGACTCTTCATACGTAATATGATTTAAGCCGTTCCTGTGAGACCAGATTTAGATTCCGATGCTTCACCTCAGGTTTACTGTATCCCTTGGACCTTCGTATTGATGATGAAACACAGAAATAGCATCTGAAATAAATACAAAAGGCACTTTGGCGACTTTTGTACAAAAAGACAGACTCTTCTTACTGTCTATGTTTTGAACCTTTCCTGTGAGACCAGTTTCAGATTCCGATGCTTTACTTCAGGTTTACTGTATCCCTTGAACCTTCATATTGACGATGAAACACAGAAATTGCATCGGATTTAAATACTAAAAGGCTCAATGCCGGCTTAAGTACAAGAGGTCTGACTCTTCTTCCATCCTATGCTTGAGCCTTTCCTGTGAGACCAGTTTTAGATTCCGATGCTGCACATCAGGTTTACGGAGTCCCTTGGACCTTCTTACTGTCGATGAAACACAAAAACTGCATCGGAGTCATTTAATTCAGTGCCGACTTAAGTACAAGAGGACTGACTCTTCATACGTAATATGATTTAAGCCGTTCCTGTGAGACCAGATTTAGATTCCGATGCTTCGCTTCAGGTTTACTGTATCCCTTGGACCTTCGTATTGATGATGAAACACAGAAATAGCATCGGAAATAAATACAAAAGGCACAATGCCGACTTCTGTACAAAAAGACAGACTCTTCTTACTGTCTATGTTTTGAACCTTTCCTGTGAGACCAGTTTTAGATTCCGATGCTTTACTTCAGGTTTACTGTATCTCTTGGACCTTCATATTGACGATGAAACACAGAAATTGCATCGGAATTAAATACAAAAGGCACTATGCCGACTTACGTACAAGAACACTGACTCATCTTACTGTCTATGCTTTGAGCCTTTCCTATGAGACCAGTTTTAGATTCCGATGTTTCACTTCAGGTTTACTGTATTCCTCGGACGTCCATATTGACTATGAAACACAGAAATTGCATCGGAATTAAGTACAAAGTGCACAATGCCGATGTAAGAAAAAGAATACTGAGTCTTCTTCCTGTATATGTTTGGAGCCTTTCCTATAAGACCAGTTTTTGATTCTGATGCTTCACTCCAGGTTTACTGTAACCCATGGACCTTCATAATGAGGATGAAACACAGAAATTGCATCCGAAATTAGTACAAAACGCACAACGTCGAATTAAGTACAATAAGACCGGCTCTTCTTAATGTCTATGTTTTCAGCCTTTCCTACGAGACCAGATTTATATTCCAAGGCTTCACTTCAGGCTTACTGTATCCCTTGGACCTTCTTACTGACGATGAAACACAGAAATTGCGTCGGAATTAAACACAAATGGCACAATGTCGACTAAAGTACAAGAACACTGGCTCTCCTTACTGTCTATGTTTTGAACCTTTCCAGTGAGACCAGTTTTAGATTGTGATGCTTCACCTCAGGTTTACTGTATCCCTTGGACCTTCTTATTAACGATGAAACACAGAAATTGCATCGGAATTAAATACAGAAGGCCTAATGCCGACTTAAGTACAAGAGGACTGACTCTTCTTACATACTATGATTTGAGCCTTTCCTGTGAGACCAGTTTTAGATTGCGATGCTTCACTTCAGGTTTATTGTATCCCTTGGACCTTCTTATTGAAGATGAATCACAGAAATTGAATCGGAATTGAATACAAAAGATACAGTGCCGACTTAAGTACAAGAAGACTGACTCTTCCTACTGTCTATGTTTGACCCTTTCCTGTGAGACCAGTTTTAGATACCGATGCTTCACTTCAGGTTTACTGTATCCGTGGGACCTTCGTATTGATGATGAAACACAGAAACTGCATCGGAAATAAATACAAAAGGCACATTGCCGACTTATGTACAAGAAGTCAGACTATTCTTACTGTCTACGTTTTGAACCTCTCCTGTTAGACCAGTTTTAGATTCTGATGCAACACCTCAGGTTTACTGTATCCCTTGGATCTTCTTATTGACTATGAAGCATAGAAATTGTATCGGAATTAAATACAAAAGGCACAATGCCGACTTAAGTACAAGAAGTCTGACTCTTCTTAATGTCTATGTTTTGAACCTTACCGCTGGGACCAGTTTTAGATTCCTATGCTTCACTTCATGTTTACTGTATCACTTGGACCTCAATATTGACGATGAAACACAGAAATTGCATCGGAATTAAATACAAAAGGCACAATGCTGACTTAAGTACAGGAAGACTGACTCTTCTTACTGTCTATGTATTGAACCTTTCCTGAGAGACCAGTTTTAGATTCCGATGCTTCACATCAGGTGTATGGTATCCCTTGGACCTTCATATTGACGATGAAACACAGAAATTGTATCGGAATTAAATACAAAATTCACAATGCCGACTTAAGTACGAGAAGGCTGACTCTTCTTACTGTCTGTGTTTTGAACCATTCCTGTCTGACCAGTTTTAGATTCCGATGCTTCACTTCAGGTTTACTGTATCCCTTGGACCTTCTTATTGCCGATGAATCACAGAAATTGCATCGAAACTAAATACAAAAGGCACTATGCTGACTTAAGTACAAGAGGACTGACTCATCTTAATTTCTATGTTTTGAGAATTTTCTGTGAAACCAGTTTTAGATTCCGATGCTTCACTTTGGGTTTACTGTGTCCCTTAAATCTTCTTATTGACGATGAAACACAGAAATTGCATCGGAATTAAATACAAAAGGCACAATGCCGACTTAAGTTCCAGAAGACTGACTCTTCTTACTGTCTGTGTTTTGAACCTTTCCTGTTAGGCCAGTTTTACATTCCGATGCTTCACTTCAGGTTTATCGTATCCCTTGCACCTTCTTATTCACGATGAAACACAGAAATTGCATCGGAATTAAACACAATAGGCACAATGCCGACTTATGTACAAGAGGACTGACCCTTCTTACACTCTATGATTTGAGCCTCTCCTGTGAGATCAGTTTTAGATTCCGATGCTTCACTTCAGGTTTACTGTATCCCTTGGACCTTCTTATTGTCAATGAAACACAGAAATTGAATCGGAATTAATTACAAAAGGCACAATGCCGAATTAAGTACGAGAAGACTGACTCTTCTTACTTTCTAAGTTTTGAACCTTTCCTGTTAGACCAGATTTAGATTCCGATGCTTCACTTCAGGTTTACTGTGTCCCTTAAACCTTCTTATTGACGATGCAACACAGAAATTGCATCGGAATTAAATACAAAAGGCACAATGCCGACTTAAGTACAAGAAGACAAACACTTCTTAGCGTCTATGTTTTGAACCTTTCCGGTTAGACCAGATTTAGACTCCGATGCTTCGCTTCAGGTTTACTATATCCCTTGGACCTTCTTATTGACGATGAAACAGAGAAATTGCATCGGAATTAAATACGAAAAGCACAATGACGACTTAAGTACAAGAGGACCGACCCTTCTTACATTCTATGATTTGAGCCTTTCCTGTGAGACCAGTTTTTGATTCCGATGCTTCCCTTCAGGTTTATTGTAGCACTTGGACCTTCTTATTGACGATGAAACACAGAAATTGCATCGGAATAAAATACAAAATGCAAAATGCCGACTTAAGTACAAGAAGACTGACTCTTCTTACTATCTATGTTTTGAACCTTTCCTGTTAGACCAGTTTTACGTTCCGATGCTTCACTTGAGGTTTACCGTATCCCTTGGACCTTCTTATTGACGATGAAACAAACAAATTGCATCGGAATTAAATACAAAAAGCACAATGCCGACTTATGTACAAGAAGTCTGACTCTTCTTACTGTCTTTTTTTTAGAATTTCCTGTGGGACCAGTATTAGATTCAGATGCTTCACTTCAGGTTTACTGTATCCCTTGGACCTTCTTATTGACGATGAAACACAGAAATCGCTCGGAATTCAATAGAAAAGGCACAATGCCGACTTAAGTACAAGAGGACTGACTCATCTTACATTCTACGCTTTGAGAATTTCCCGTGAGACCAGTTTTAGTTTCCGTTGCTTCACTCCAGGTTTACTTTGTCCCTTGGACCATCTTATTGACGATGAAACACAGAAATTGCACCGGAATTAAATACAAAAATCACAATGCCGACTTAAGTACGAGAGGACTGACCCTTCTTACATTCTATGATTTGAGCCTTTCCTGTGAGGCCAGTTCTAGATTTCGATGCTTCACTTCAGGTTTACTGTATCCCTTGGACATTCTTATTGACGATGAAACACAGAAATTGAATCGGAATTAGATACAAAAGGGCACAATGTCGACTAAAGTACACGAACACTGGCTCTTTTTACTGTCTATGTTTTGAACCTTTCGTGTTAGACCAGTTTTAGCTTCCGATGCTTCACTTCAGGTTTACCGTATCCCTTGGACCTTCTTATTGACGATGAAACAAAGAAATTGCATCGGAATTAAATACAAAAAGCACAATGCCGACTTATGTACAAGAAGTCTGACTCTTCTTACTGTCTATGTTTTACCCTTTCCTGTGGGACCAGTTTTAGATTCCGATGCTTCACTTCAGGTTTACTGTATCCCTTGGACCTTCTTATTGACGATGAAACACAGAAAAGTGCTCGGAATTAAATAGAAAAGGCACAATGCCGACTTAAGTACAAGAGGACTGACTCATCTTACATCTACGCTTTGAGAATTTCCAGTGAGACCAGTTTTAGTTTCCGATGCTTCACTCCAGGTTTACTTTGTCCCTTGGACCGTCTTATTGACGATGAAACACAGAAATTGCATCGGAATTAAATAAAAAAAGCACAATGCCGACTTAAGTACAAGAGGATTGACCCTTCTTACATTCTATGATTTGAGCCTTTCCTGTGAGGTCAGTTCTAGATTCCGATGCTTCACATCAGGTTTACTGTATCCCTTGGACATTCTTATTGACGATGAAACACAGAAATTGCATCGGAATTAAATACAAATGGCACAATGTCGACTAAAGTACACGAACACTGGCTCTTCTTACTGTCTATGTTTTGAACCTTTCCTGTGAGACCAGTTTAGATTCCGACCTCAGATTAATTTTATCCCTTGGACCTTCATATTGACGATGAAACACAGAAATCGCATAGGAATTATATAAAAAAGGCACAATGCCGTCTTAAGTACAAGAGGACTGACTCTTCTTACATTATATGATTTAAGCCTTTCCAGTGAGACCAGTTTTAGTTTTCGATGTTTCACTTCCGGTTTACTGCATCCCTTGGACATTCTTATTGACGATGAAACACGGAAATGGCATCGGAATTAAATACAAAAGGCACAGTGCCGACTTAAGCACAAGAGGACTGACCCTTCTTACATTCTATGATTTGAGACTTTCGTGTGAGACCGGTTTTAGATTCCGATGCTTCACTTGAGGCTTACTGTATCCCTTGGACTTTCTTATTGACGACGAGATATAGAAATTGCATCGGAATGAAATACAAAAGGCGCAATGTCGACTTAAGTACAATATGTCTGACTCATCTTAATGTCTATGTTTTGAACATATCCTGTGAGACCAGTTTTAGATTTCGATGCTTCACATCAGGTTTACTGTATCCCGTTGACCTTCATGTTGACGATGAAACACAGACATTGCATCGGAATTAAGAACAAAAGGCACAGTGCCGACTTACGTACAAGAAGACTGACTCTTCTTACTATCTATGATTTGAACCTTTCCTGTGACCCCAGTTTTAGATTCCGATGCACCACATTGAAGTTTGTTGTATCCCTTGGACGTTCATATTGACTATCAAGCACAGAAATTGCATCGGAGTTAAATACAACATGCACAATGCCGATGTAAGTACAAGAAGACTGAGTCTTCTTCCAGTATATGCTTTGAGCCTTTCCTGTGAGACCAGTTTTGAACCCCATGCTTCCCTTCAAGTTTACTGTACTACTTGGACCTTCTTATTGACGATGAAACACAGAAATTGCATCGGAATTAAATACAAAAGGCACAATGCCGACTTAAGTACAAGAAGACTGACTCTTCTTACTGTGTATGTTTCGAACCTTTCCTGTTAGACCAGTTTTAGCTTCCGATGCTTCACTTCAGGTTTACCGTATGCCTTGGACCTTCTTATTGACGATGAAACACAGAAATTGCATCGGAATTAAGTACAAAAAGCACAATGCCGACTTCTGGACAAGAAATCTTACTCTTCTTACTGTCTATGTTTTAGCCTTTCCTGTGGGACCAGTTTTAGATTCCGATGCTTCACATCAGCTTTACTGTATCTCTTGGACCTTCTTATTGACGATGAAACACAGAAATTGCTCGGAATTAAATAGAAATGGCTCAATGCCGAATTAAGTACAAGAGGACTGACTCATCTTACATTCTACGCTTTGAGAATTTCCAGTGAGACCAGTTTTAGTTTCCGATGCTTCACTCCAGGTTTACTTTGTCCCTTGGACCGTCTTATTGACGATGAAACACAGAAATTGCATTGGAATTAAATACGAAAAGCACAATGCCGACTTAAGTACAAGAGGACTGACCTTCTTACATTCTATGATTTGAGCCTTTCCTGTGAGACCAGTTTTAGATTCCGATGCTTCACCTCAGATTAACTTTATCCCTTGGACCTTCATATTGACGATGAAACACAGAAATTGCATCGGAATTAAATACGAAAGGCACAATGCCGTCTTAAGTACAAGAGGACTGACTCCTCTTACATTATATGATTTGAGCCTTTCCAGTGAGACCAGTTTTAGATTCCGATGCTTCACTTCAGGCTTACTGTATCCCTTGGACATTCTTATTGACGATGAAACACGGATATGGCATCGGAATTAAATACAAAAGAAACAGTGCCGTCTTTAGCACAAGAGGACTGACCCTTCTTACATTCTATGATTTGAGCCTCTCCTGTGAGACCAGTTTTATATTCCGATTCTTCACTTCAGGTTTACTGTATCCATTGGACGTTCATATTGACGATGAAACACAGAAATTGCATCGGAGTTAAATACAAAATGCACAATGCCGATGTAAGAACAAGAAGTCTGAGTCTTCTTCCAGTTTATGCTTTGAGCCTTTCCTGTGTGACCAGTTTTGGATTCTGATGCTTCACTTAAGGTTTACTGCATGCCTTGGACCTTCTTATTGACGATGAAACACAGAAATTGCATCGGAATTAAATACAAACGCACAATGCCGACTTAAGTACAAGGGGACTGACTCATCTTGCATTCTATGTTTTGAGCCTTTCCTGTGAAACCTGTTTAAGATTCCGATGCTTCACTTCAGGTTTACTGTGTCCTTGGACATTCTGATTGATGATGAAACACAGAAATTGCATCGGAAGTAAATACAAAAGGCACAATACCGACTTAAGTACAAGAAGACTGACTCTTCTTACTGTCTATGGTTTGAACCTTTCCTGTGAGACCAGATCTAGATTCTGATGCATTACTTCAGTTTTACTGTATCCCGTGGACATTCATATTGACGATGAAACACGGAAATTGCATCGGAATGAAATACAAAAGGCACAATGCCGATGTAAGTTCAAGAAGACTGAGTCTTCTTCCTGTATATGGTCGGACCCTTTCCTGTGAGACCAGTTTTGATCCCGATGTTTCACTTCATGTTTACTGTATCCCTTGGACCTTCTTGCTGACGATAAAACACAGAAATTGCATCGGAATCAAATACAATTGGCACAATGCCGACTTAAGTACAAAAAGAAAAACTCTTCTTACTGTCTATGTTTTGAACCTTACCGGTTAGACCAGTTTTAGATTCCGATGATTCGCTTCAGGTTTACTGTATCCCTTGGACCTTCTTATTGACGGTGAAACACAGAAATTGCATCGGAATTAAATACGATAAGCACAATGACGACTTAAGTACATGAGGACTGTCCCTTCTTACATTCTATGATTTGCGCCTTCCTGTGAGACCAGTTTTAGATTCCAATGCTTCCCTTCAAGTTTACTGTACCACTTGGACCTTCTTATTGACGATGAAACACAGAAATTGCATCGGAATTAAATACAAATGGCACAATGCCGACTTAAGTACAAGAAGACTGACTCTTCTTACTGTCTATGTTTTGAACCTTTCCTGTTAGACCAGTTTTAGCTTCCGATGCTTCACTTCAGGGTTACCGTATCCCTTGGACCTTCTTATTGACAATGAAACAAAGAAATTGCGTCGGAATTAAATACAAAAAGCACAATGCCGACTTCTGTACAAGAAGTCTGAATCTTCTTACTGTCTATGTTTTAGCCTTTCCTGTGGGACCAGTTTTAGATTCTGATTCTTCACTTCAGCTTTACTGTATCCGTTGGACCTTCTTATTGACGATGAAACACAGAAATTGCTCGGAATTAAATAGAAAAGGCACAATGCCGACCTAAGTACAAGAGGACTGACTCATCTTACATTCTACGCTTTGAGAATTTCCAGTGAGACGAGTTTTAGTTTCCGATGCTTCACTCCAGGTTTACTTTGTCCCTTGGACCGTCTTATTGACGATGATACACAGAAATTGCATTGGAATTAAATACAAAAAGCACAATGCCGACTTAAGTACAAGAGGACTGACCTTCTTACATTCTATGATTTGAGCCTTTCCTGTGAGACCAGTTTTAGATTCCGATGCTTCACCTCAGATTAATTTTATCCCTTGGACCTTCATATTGACGATGAAACACAGAAATTGCATCGGAATTAAATACAAAAGGCACTATGCCGTCTTAAGTACAAGAGGACTGACTCTTCTTACATTATATGATTTGAGCCTTTCCAGTGAGACCAGTTTTAGATTCCGATGCTTCACTTCAGGTATACTGTATCCCTTGGACATTCTTATTGACGATGAAACAACTATATGGAATCGGAATTAAATACAAAAGGCACAGTGCCGTCTATAGCACAAGAGGACTGGTCCTTCTTACATTCTACGATTTGAGCCTCTCCTGTGAGACCAGTTTTAAATTCCGATTCCTCACTTCAGGTTTACTGTATCCCTTGGACGTTCATATTGACGATGAAACACAGAAATTGCATCGGAGTTAAATTCAAAATGCCCAATGCCGATGTAAGAACAAGAAGTTTGAGTCCTCTTCCAGTTTATGCTTTGAGCCTTTCCTGTGAGACCAGTTTTGGATTCTGATGCTTCTCTTCAGGTTTACTGTATGCCTTGGACCTTCTTATTGACGATGAAACACAGAAATTGCATCGGAATTAAATACAAACGCACAATGCCGACTTAAGTACAAGGGGACTGACTCATCTTACATTCTATGTTTTGAGCCTTTCCTGTGAGACCTGTTTTAGATTCTGATGCTTCACTTCAGGTTTACTGTGTCCTTGGACCTTCTGAGTGATGATGAAACACAGAAATTGCATCGGAAGTAAATACAAAAGGCACAATACCGACTTAAGTACAAAAAGACTGACTCTTCTTACTGTCTATGATTTGACCTTTCCTGTGAGACCATTTTTAGATTCCGATGCCTTACTTCAGGTTTACTGTATCCCTGGGACCTTCATATTGACGATGTAACACAGAAATTGCATCGGAATTAAATAGAAAAGGCAAAATGCCGACTTAAGTACAGGAGGACTGACTCATCTTACATTCTATGTTTTGAGCCTTTCCTGTGAGACCAGTTTTAGAATCCGATGTTTCACTTCAGGTTTACTGTATCCCTTGGATCTTCTTATTGACGATGAAACACAGAAATTGCATCGGAATTAAATACAAATGGCACAATGTCGACTAAAGTACTCGAACGCTTGCTATTCTTACATTAATTGATTTGAGCCTTTCTTGTGAGACCAGTTTAAGTTTCCGATGCTTCACTTCCGGTTTACTGTATCCCTTGCACCTTCATATTGACGATGAAATACTGAAATTGCATCGCAAGTAAGTACAAAAAGCACAATGCCGACTTACGTACAAGATGACTGCCACTTCTTAATGTCTATGTTTTGAGCATATCCTGTAAGACCAGTTTTAGATTCCGATGCTTTACTTCAGGTTTACTGTATCCCTTGCACCTTATTATTGACGATGAAAAACAGAAACTGCATCGCAAGTAAGTACAAAAAGCACACTGCCGACTTACGTACAAGATGACTGACACTTCTTACTGTCTCTGATTTGATCCTTTCCTGTGAGACCAGTTTTAGATCCCGATACTTCATTTCAGGTTTACTGTATCCCTTGGACCTTCTTATTGACGATCAAACACAAAAATCGCATCGGAATCAAATACAAAAGGCACAATGCCGACTTAAGTACAAGAATACTGACTCTTCTTACATTCTATGATTCAAGCCTTTCCTGTGAGACCAGTTTTGGATTCCGATGTTTTACTTCAGGTTCACTGTATCCCTTGGACCTTCTTATTGACGATGAAACACATAAATTGCATCGGAATTATATACGTGAGGCACAATGCCGACTTAAGTATAAGAGGACTGACTCATCTTACTGTCTACGTTTTGAAGATTTCCTGTGAGATCAGTTTCAGATTCCGATGCTTTTCTTCAGGTTTACTGTATCCCTTGGACCTTCATATTGACGATGAAACACAGATATTGCTTCGGAATTAAATACAAAACGCACAATGTCGACTTAAGTACAAGAAGACTGGCTCTTCTTACTGTATATGTTTTCAGCCTTTCCTATGAGACCAGTTTTAGATTCCGATGCTTCACTTCAGGTTTACTGTATCCCTTGGACCTTCTTATTGACGATGAAACACATAAATTGCATCGGAATTAAATACGTGAGGCACAATGCCGACTTAAGTATAAGAGGACTGACTCATCTTACTGTCTACGTTTTGAAGATTTCCTGTGAGATCAGTTTCAGATATCGATGCTTCACATCAGGTTTACTGTATCCCTTGGACCTTCATATTGACGATGAAACACAGATATTGCTTCGGAATTAAATACAAAAGGCGCAATGTCGACTAAAGTACAGGAACACTGGCTTTCCTTACTGTCTATGTTTTTAACCGTTTCTGTGAGACCAGTTTTAGCTTTCGATGCTTCCCTTCAGGTTTACCGTATCCCTTAGACCGTCATATTGACGGAGAAACACAGAAATTGCATCGGAATTAAATTCAAAACGCACAATGTCGACTTAAGTACAAGAAGACTGGCTCTTCTTACTGTCTATGTTTTTAGCCTTTCCTATGACACCAGTTTTAGATTCCGATGCTTCACTTCAGGTTTACTGTATTCCTTGGACGTTCATATTGACTGTGAAACACAGAAATTGCATCGAAATTAAATACAAAATGCACAATGGCGATGTAAGTACCAGAAGACTGAGTCTTCTTCCTGTATATGTTTGGAGCCTTTCCTGTGATCCATTTTTTGATTCCGATGCATCACTACAGGTTTACTGTATCCCTTGGGCCTTCATATTGACGATGAAACACACAAATTGCATCGGAATTAAGGGGCCCTGGAACGCCCTATACTTGCAATGTTAAAATAACGGTTATAAATTACATCTTTCCTCACAAAGTATTTGAGGTAGGAAGTTGAACTTTTTACAGATTATTTATTGGAATATGGGCTACAACTTAACACAGGGATTTTTCAGAATTTTAGTTCAGTTATTAAAGATGATTTTTTTTCAATTGTAACGAAAATTCACAACATTTTTTTGCAATTTTTTATTTATATATTCAAAAATGTACAGTTTTTTGGAAAAAGGCTGTGTTAAATTATGCAGAAGGTACTGTGTAACATTTACTGAAAGCTTGAAACAAATATGTTTGGAAGATCCTTAGAAAACATGTAATTAGTATGAGAAAATAAAAGTTTTGGGAATCGAGCGACAAAGATTGGATTAAGTTTTTAGTGCATTCCAGGTCCATAGGGTGGATTATCTTCATCCTCTGCAAACTCCTCCTCCAACTTCCTCTTGTTCTTCTTCCTGTTTACTTTTGCTTGTATTTCTAGACTCTTTACAGCCCTGTCTGCAGCCCGAAATCGTTCCTTGTCGAAAGCAAGCATCGCTCGTTGTTGTGTTCGTAGATTTTGCTACCATTTTCTTCAGTTGCAGTTACTGCAACACTGTTCCCAAACGTGGTCATGTATGAACACTTATCACATTTCAGTTGTATTTCACTAGCAAGTCCTACGTGCTTTATTATGGACAGTTCCAGACCAACCTCATTACAATGAATACCTCTTACACAGTTTGAAAAGATTCCTTTGAGAACCGACATATCAAACATTTCATTCACATCCGATTCGCCCATAAAACATTCATAGTTTTCACTCATTGAACTTAGCTTCTTCTGTGAAGTATTTTCTTTCCCACTTTGACTGCTATGGGCAGGTGTACTTGAGAGGTTAGGTTCACTCACTTTGTTATCGTCTTTATTGTTTACAGTAATAACACATACCTTTGGCTTTCCAACATTTCTCCTTTTCTTAAAAGCCTTCAGAGGATTTCTAATAACTTTACTTTTACTCATTATTGTACTTCAACAAAACAGAGACTCAAGAAACAGAATTAATTACGAATATTTTCGCGATAACGACAGAGTAAATAAACATGAAACAATCGACAATCACACCAGCGATATATATTCAACCATCACAGGTTAGCCACAACACATACTTTATCTCACATCACTAAAATGTACCTGATGAACACGGACGTTGATAATAACACCATTTGACAGCAGTTTAACAGCGCCACAGTTGGTCACGCCCATGTAGAACACATTTCAAAAAAAATTTAAAAATAGTTGTAGTCTTCGGAATTGAATAAATTATATAGCTATAATAAGGTAGTAGTCGGCAGGTTCAGAAACCGCAAAAAAGTAAAAATTGAACTTATCATGATTTTGAGCCATTCCGGAGCCCCTTAAATACTAAAGCCACAATGCCGACTTAAGTACTAGAGGTCTGACTCTTCTTACATTCTATGTTTTGAACCTTCCCTGTGAGACCAGTTTTAGATTCCGATGCCTCACTTCAGGTTTACTGTATCCTGTGGCCATTCCTATTGACGATGAAACACAGAAATTGCATCGGAATTAAATACAAAAGACACAATGCCGACTTAAGTACACGAGGACTGACTCATCTTACATTCTATGTTTTGAGCCTTTCCTGTGAGACCAGTTTTAGTTTCCGATGCTTCACTTCAGGTTTACTGTGTCCCTTGGACCTTCTTATTGACGATTAAACACAGAAATTGCAACGGAATTAAATACAAAAGGCAAAATACCGAATTAAGTACAAGAGGACCGACTCTTCTTACATTCAATGATTTGAGCCTTTCCTGTCAGACCAGTTTTACATTTCGATGCTTCACTTCAGGTTTACTGTATCCCTTGGACCATCTTATTGACAATAAAACACAGAAATTGCATAGGAAAAAAATACAAAATGCACAATGCCGACTTAAGTACAAGAAGACTGACTCTTCTTACCGTCTATGATTTGAGCCTTTCCTGTGAAACCAGTTTTACATTCCGATGCTTCACTTCAGATTTATTATATCCCTTGGAGGTGAGGCCAGTTTTAGATTCCGATGCTTCACGTCAGGTTTACTGTATCCCTTGGACCTTGATATTGACGATGAAACACAGAAATTGCAACGGAAATAAATACAAAAGGCACAATTCCGTCTTAAGTAGAAGAAGACTGACTCTTCTTACTGTCTATGATATGAGCCTTTCCTGTGAGACCAGTTTTGGATTCCCATGCTTCACTTCAGGTTTACTGTATCCCTTGGACCTTCATATTGACGATGAAACACAGAAATGGCATCGGAAATAAATACAAAAGGCACAATTCCGACTTAAGTACTAGAAGACTGACTCTTCTTACTGTCTATGATATGAGCCTTTCCTGTGAGACAAGGCTTAGATTCCGATGCTTCACTTCAGGTTTTCAGTATCCCTTGGACCTTCATATTGACGATGAATCACAGATATTGCTTCGGGAAAAATTCAAAAGGCTCAATGCCGACTTAAGTACAAGAAGACTGACTCCTCTGACTGTCTATGATTTGAGCCTTTCCTATGAAAACAGTTTTAGATTCCCTTGATTCACTTCAGGTTTACTGTATCCCTTGGTCCTTTATATTCGTGCTTAAACACAGAAATTGCATCGGAATTAAATACAAAAGGCACAATTCCGACTTAAGTACAAGAAGACTGACTCTTCTTACTGTCAATGACTTGAGCCTTTTCTATGAGACCAGTTTTAGATTCTGATACTTTACCTCAGGTTTACTGTATCCCTTGGACCTTCATGTTGACGATGAAACACAGAAATTGCATCGGAATTAAATACAAAAGGCACAATTCCGACTTAAGTACAAGAAGACTGACTCTTCTTACTGTCAATGATTTGAGCCTTTCCCGTGAGGCCAGTTTTCGATTCTGATGCTTCACATCAGGTTTAGTGTACCCCTTGGACCTTCATATTGACGATGAAACACAGAAATTGCATCGGTAATAAATACAAACGGCACAATGCCGACTTAAGTACAAGAAGACTGACTCTTCTTACTGTCTATGAATTGAGCGATTCCTGTGAGACTAGTTTTAGATTCCGATGCTTCACATCAGGTTTACATTTTCCCTTGGTCTTTCATATTGACGATGAAACACAAGAATTGCATCGGAAATAAATACAAAAGGCACAATGCCGACTTGAGTACAAGAAGCCCGACTCTTCTTACTGTCTATGATTTTAGCCTTTCCTGTGAGGCCAGTTTTAGATTCCGATGCTTCACCTCAGGTTTACTGTATCCCTTGGACCTTCATATTGGCAATGAAACACATAAATTGCACCGGAATTAAAGACAAAAGGCACAATGTCGACTTAAGTTAAAGAAGACTCACTCTTCTTACTGTCTGTGATTTGCGCCTTTCCTGTGAGACCAGTTTTAGATTCCGATGCTTCACCTCAGATTTACTGTATCCCTTGGGCCTTCATATTGACGATGAAACACAGAAATGGCATCGAAAATAAATTCAAAAGCACAATGACGACTTCAGTACAAGAAGACTGACTCCTCTAACTCTCTATGATTTGAGCCTTTCCTGTGAAACCAGTTTAGGATTCCGATGCTTCACCTCAGGTTTACTGTATCCCTTGGATCTCCATATTGACGATAAGGCACAGAAATTGCATCGGAATTAAATACAAAAGGCGCAATGCCGACTTAAGTTAAAAAAGACTGACTCTTCTTACTGTCTGTGATTTGAGTTTTTCCTGTGAGAGCAGTTTTAGATTCCGATGCGTTACCTCAGGATTACTGCATCCCTTGGATCTTCATATTGACGATGAAACACTGAAATTGCATCGGCATTAAATACAAAAGGCACAATGCCGACTTCAGTTAAAGAAGACTGACTCTTCTTACTGTCTGTGATTTGAGTTTTTCCTGTGAGAGGAGTTTTAGATTCCGATGCGTTACCTCAGGTTTTCTGCATCCCTTGGATCTTCATATTGACGATAAAACACAGAAATTGCATCGGAATTAAATACAAAAGGCACAATGACGACTTAAGTTAAAAAAGACTGACTCTTCTTACTGTCTGTGATATGAGTTTTTCCTGTGAGAGCAGTTTTAGATTCCGATGCGTTACCTCAGGTTTACTGTATCCCTTGGATCTTCATATTGACGATGAAACACAGAAATTGCATCGGCATTAAATACAAAACGCACAATGCCGACTTAAGTACAAGAAGACTGACTCTTCTTACTGTCTATGTTGAACCATTCCTGTGAGGTCAGTTTGAGATTCCCGTGCTTCACCTCAGGTTTACTGTATCCCTTGGACCTTCATATCGCGATGAAACACAGAAATTGTATCGGAATTAAATACAAAAGGCACAATTCCGTCTTAAGTTAAAGAAGACTGACTCTTCTTAATGTCTGTACTTGGAGCCTTTCCTGTGAGACCAGTTTTAGATTCCGATGATTCACTTCCGGTTTACTGTATCTCTTGGACCATCATATTAACGATGAAACACAGAAATTGCAACGGAAATAAATACAAAAGGCACAATTCCGTCTTAAGTACAAGAAGACTGACTCTTCTTACTGTCTATGATTTGAGCCTTTCCTGTGAGAACAGTTTTAGATTCCGATGCTTCACTTCGGGTTTACTGTATCCCTTGGTCCTTCATATTCGCGCTTAAACACAGAAATTGCATCAGAATAAAATACAAAATTCACAATGCCGACTTAAGTACAAGAAGACGGACTCTTCTTACAGTCTAGGTTTGAGCCTATCCTGTGAGACCAGTTTTAGATTCCGATGCTTCACTTCAGGTTTACTGTATCGCTTGGTCCCTCATATTGTTGATGAAACACAAGAATTGCATCGGAAATAAATACAAAAGGCCAATGCCGACTTAAGTACAAGAAGACTGACTCTTCTTACTGTCAATGACTTGAGCCTTTTCTATGAGACCAGTTTTAGATTCCGATGCTTCACCTCAGGTTTACTGAATTCCCTGGACCTTCTTATTGACGTGCAAACACAGAAATTACATCGGAAATATATACAAAAGGCACAATGCCTACTTAAATACAAGAAGACTGACTCTTCTTACTGTCTATGAATTGAGCGATTCCTGTGAGACTAGTTTTTGATTCCGATGCTTCACATCAGGTTTACTGTTTCCCTTTTTCCTTCATATTGACGATGAAACACAAGAATTGCATCGGAAATAAATACAAAAGGCACAATGCCGACATGAGTACAAGAAGCCCGACTCTTCTTACTGTCTATGATTTTAGCCTTTCCTGTGAGGCCAATTTTAGATTCCGATGCTTCACCTCAGGTTTACTGTATCCTTTGGACCTTCATATTGGCAATGAAACACAGAAATTGCACCGCAATTAAAGACAAAAGGCACAATGTCGACTTAAGTTAATGAAGACTCACTCTTCTTACTGTCTGTGATTTGAGCATTTCCTGTGAGACCAGTTTTAGATTCCGATGCTTCACCTCAGGTTTACTGTATCCCCTGGGCCTTCATATTGAAGATGAAACACAGACATGGCATCGAAAATAAATTCAAAAGCACAATGACGACTTCAGTACAAAAAGACTGACTCCTCTTACTCTCTATGATTTGAGCCTTTCCTGTGAAACCAGTTTAAGATTCCGATGCTTCACCTCAGGTTTACTGTATCCCTTGGATCTCCATATTGACGATAAGGCACAGAAATTGCATCGGAATTAAATACAAAAGGCACAATGCCGCCTTAAGTTAAAAAAGACTGACTCTTCTTACTGTCTGTGACTTGAGTTTTTTATGTGAGAGCAGTTTTAGATTCCGATGCGTTACCTCAGGTTTACTGCATCCCTTGGATCTTCATATTGACGATGAAACACAGAAATGGCATCGGAAATAAATACAATAGGCACAATGCCGACTTGAGTACAAGAAGCCCGACTCTTCTTACTGTCTATGATTTTAGCCTTTCCTGTGAGGCCAGTTTTAGATTCCGATGCTTCACCTCAGGATAACTCTATCCCTTGGACCTTCATATTGACGATGAAACACAGAAATTGCACCGGAGTTAAAGACGAAAGGCACAATGTCGACTTAAGTTAAAGAAGACTCACTCTTCTTACTGTCTGTGATTTGAGCCTTTCCTGTGAAACAAGTTTTAGATTCCGATGCTTCACCTCAGGTTTACTGTTTCCTTGGATCTTCATATTGACGATAGGGCACAGAAATTGCATCGGAATTAAATACAAAAGGCACAATGCCGACTAAAGTTAAAAAAGATTGACTCATCTTACTGTCTGTGTTTTTAGCCTTTCCTGTGTGAGCAGTTTTAGATTCCGATGTTTAACTTCAGGTTTACTGTATCCCTTGGGCCTTCATTTTGACGATGAAACAGAGAAATTGCATCGGAGATAAATACAAAGTGCACAATGCCGACTTAAGTACAAGAGGACTGACTCTTCTTACTGTCTGTGTTGAGCCATTCCTGTGAGGTCAGTTTTAGATTCCGATGCTTCACCTCAGGTTTACTGTATCCCTTGGACCTTCATATTGACGATGAAACACAGAAATTGCATCGGAAATAATTACAAAAGGCACAATGCCGACTTAAGTACAAGATGTCTGACTCTTCTTACTGTCTATGGTTTGAGCCTTTCCTATGAGGCCAGTTTTAGATTCCGATGCTTCACCTCAGGTTTACTGTAACACTTGGACCTCCATATTGACGATGAAACACAGAAATTGCATCGGAATTAAATACAAAAGGCTCAATGCCGACTGAAGTTAAAGAAGACTGATTCTTCTTACTGTCTGTGATTTGAGCCTTTCCTGTGAGACCAGTTTTAGATTCCGATGCTTCACTTCAGGTTTACTGTATCCCTTACAACTTTATATTGACGATGAAGCACAGAAATTGCATCGGAATTAAATACAATAGGCACAATGCCGACTTAAGTTAAAGAAGACTGACTCGTCTTACTGTCTGTGATTTGAGCCTTTACTGTGAGACCAGTTTTAGATTCCGATGCTTGACTTCAACTTTACTGTATCCTTTGGGCCTTCATATTGACGATGAAACACAGAAATTGCTTCAGCATTAAATACAAAAGGCCCAATGCCGACTTAAGTTAAAGAAGACTAACTCTTCTTACTGTCTATGATTTGAGCCATTTCTGTGAGGTCAGGTTCAGATTCCGATTCGTCACCTCAGGTTTACTGTATTCCTTGGACCTTCATATTGACGATGAAACACAGAAATTGAATCGGGAATAATTACAAAAGGCACAATGCCGACTTAAGTACAAGAAGACTGACTCTTCTTACTGTCTATGTTTAGAGCCTCTCCTGTGAGAACAGTTTTAGATTCCCTTCCTTCACTTCAGGTTTACTGTATCCCTTGGTCCTTCATATTCACATTGAAACACAGAAGTTGCATCGGAATTAAGTACGAAATTCACAATGCCGACTTAAGTACACGAAGACTGACTCTTCTTACTGTCAATGTTTTGAGCCTTTCCTGTGGGACCATTTTTAGATTCCGATACTTCACTTCAGGTTTACTGTATCCCTTGGACCTTCATATTGACTATGAAACACAGAAATTGCATCGGAATGAAATACAAAAGGCATAATGCCGACTTAAGTACAAGAAGACTGACTTTTCTTACTGTCTATAATTTGAGCCCTTTATGTGAGACCAGTTTTAGATTCTGATGCTTCACCTCAGGTTTACTGTAACCCTTGAACCTTCATATTGACGATGAAACACAGAAATTGCATCCGAATTTAATACAAAAGTACAATGCCGACTTAAGTACAAGAAGACTGACTCTTCTTACTGTCTAACTTTGGTGCCTTTCCTGTGAAACCATTTTTAGACTCCGATGCTTCACTTCAGGTTTACTGCATCCCTTGGATCTTCATATTGGCCATGAAACACAGAAATTGCAACGGAAATAAATACAAAAGGCACAATTCCGTCTTAATTACAAGAAGACTGACTCTTCTTACTGTCTATGATCTGAGCTTTTCCTGTGAGAGCAGTTTTACATTCCGATGCTTCACTTCAGGTTTACTGTATCCCTTGGGCCTTCGTTTTGACGATGAAACAGAGAAATTGCATCGGAAATAAATACAAAGGCCACAATGCCGTCTTAAGTACAAGGAGACTGACTCTTCTTACTGTCTATGATTTGACCATTTCCTGTGAGGTCAGTTTTGGATTCCGATGCTTCACCTCAGGTTTACTGTATCCCTTGGATCTTGTTATTGACGATAAGGCACGGAAATTGCATCGGAATTAAATACAAAAGGCACAATGCCGTCTTAAGCTAAAGAAGACTGACCCTTCTTACTGTCTGTGATTTGAGCTTTTCCTGTGAGAGCAGTTTTAGATTCCGATGCTTCACTTCAGGTTTACTGTATCCCTTGGGCCTTCGTTTTGACGATGAAATCAGAGAAATTGCATCGGAAATAAATAAAAAGGCCACAATGCCGACTTAACTACAAGGAAACTGACTCTTCTTACTGTCTATGATTTGACCGTTTCCGGTGAGGTCAGTTTTGGATTCCGATGCTTCACCTCAGGTTTACTGTATCCCTTGGACCTTCATATTGACGATGAAACACAGAAATTGCATCGGAAATAAATACAAAAGGCACAATTCCGACTTAAGTACAAGAAGACTGACTTTTCTTACTGTCTATGGTTTGAGCCATTCCTGAGAGGCCAGTTTTAGATTCCGATGCATCACCTAAGGTTTACTGTATCCCTTGGACCTTCATATTGGCATAGAAACACAGAAACTGTATCGGAATTAAATACAAAATGCACAATTCCGACATAAGTTAAAGAAGACTGACACTTCTTAATGTCTGTGATTTGAGTCTTTCCTGTGAGACCAGTTTTAGATTTCGATGCTTCACTTCATCTTTACTGTATCCCTTAGACCATCATATTGACTATGAAACACAGAAATTGTATTGCAAATAAATAAAAAAGGTACAATGCCGACTTAAGAACAAGAAGAGTGTCTCTTCATACCATCTATGATTTGAGCCTTTCCTGTGACACCAGTTTTAGATTCCGATGCTTCACTTCAGGTTTACTGTATAACTTGGAACTCCATATTGACGACGAAACACCGAAATTGCATCGGAAATAAAAATAAAATGCTCAATGCGGACTTAAGTCAAAGAAGACTGATTCTTCTTACTGTCTGTGATTTGAGCCTTTACTGTTTGACCAGATTTAGATTACGATGCTTCACTTCAGGTTTATTGTATCCCTTGGACCTTCATATTGACGATGAAACACAGAAATTGCATCGGAATTAAATACAAAAGGCACAAAGTCAACATAAGTACAAGAAGACTGACTCTTCTTACTGTCTATAATTTGAGCCTTTTATGTGAGGCCAGTTTTAGATTCTGATGCTTCACCTCAGGTTCACTGAATCCCTTGGACATAAATATTGACGATGAAACACTGAAATTGCATCGTAAAAAAATACAAAAGGCACATTGCCGACTTAAGTTAAAGAAGACTGAATCTTCTTCCTGTCCGTGATTTGAGCCTCTTCTGTGAGACCAGTTTTAGATTCCGATGCTTCACTTCAGGTTTATTATACCACTTTGACCTTCATATTGACGATGAAATACAGAAATTGCATCCGAATTTAATATAAAAGCACAATGCCGACTTAAGTTAAAGAAGACTGACTCTTCTTACTGTCAATGATTTGAGCCTTTCCCGTGAGGCCAGTATTAGATTCCGATGCTTCACCTCAGGTTTACTGTATCCCTTGGTCCTTCATATTGACGATGAAACACAGACAATTGCCACGGAATTAAATACAAAAGGCACATTGCCGACTGAAGTTAAAGAAGACTAATTCCTCTTACTGTCTGTGATTTGCGCCTTTCCTGTGAGACCAGTTTTAGATTCCGAAGCTTCACTTCAGGTTTACTGTTTCCCTTGGGTCTTTATATTGACGATGAAACACAGAAATTGCATCGGAAATAAATAGAATAGGCACAATGCGGACTTAGTTACAAAAAGACTGAGTCTTCTTACTGTTTATGATTTGAGCCTTTCCTGTGAGGCCAGTTTTAGAATCCGTTGCTTCGCCTGAGTTTTACTGTATCCCTTGGACCTTCATATTGACGATGAAACACAGAAATTGCATCGGAATTAAATACAAAAGGAACAATGCCGACTTAAGTTATAGGAGACTGACTCTTCTTACAGTCTGTGATTTGAGGATTCCCTGTGAGACAAGTTTTAGATTCCGATGCTTCACTTAAGGTGTACTGTATCCGTTGGACCTTCATATTGACGATGAAACACAGAAATGGCATCGGAAATAAATACAAAAGGCACAATGACGACTTAAGTACAAGGAGACTCACTCTTCTTACTGTCTATGATTTGAGCCTTTCCTGTGAGGCCAGTTTTAAATTCTGATGCTTCACCTCAGGTTTACTGTATCCCTTGGACCTTTATATTGACGATGAAAAACTGAAATTGCACTGGAAATTAATACAAGAGGCACAATGCCTACTTACATACAAGAAGACTGACTCTTCTTACTGTCTATGATTTGAGCCTTTCCCGTGAGGCCAGTTTTAGATTCCGATGCTTCACTTCAGGTTTACTGTATCTCTTGGACCTTCATATTGAGGATAAAACACAGAAACTGCATCGTAAATAAATCCTAAAGGCACAATGCCGGCTTAAGTACAAGAAGACTGACTTTTCTTACTGTCTATGATTTCAGCCCTTCCTGTGAGGCCAGTTTTAGATTCCGATGCTTCACCTCTGGAGTACTGTATCCCTTGGACCTTCATATTGACGATGAAACACAGAAATTGCATCGGAATTAAATACAAAAGGCTCAATGCCGACTTAAGTAAAAAGAAGACTGTTTCTTCTTATTGTCTGTTATTCTAGCCTTTCCTGTGAGACCAGTTTTAGATTCCGATGCTTCAATTCAGGTTTACTGTATCCCTTGGTCCTTCATATTCACATTGAAACACAGAAGTTGCATCGGAATTATATACAAAATAAACAATGCCGACTTCAGTACAAGAAGACTGACTCTTCTTACTGTCTATAATTTGAGCCTTTTATGTGAGACCAGTTTTAGATTCTGATGCTTCACCTCGGGTTTACTCTATCCGTTGGACATAGATATTGACGATGAAACACAGAAATTGCATCGGAAAAAAATACAAAAGGCACGTTGCCGACTTAAGTTAAAGAAGACTGACTCTTCTTCCTGTCTGTGATTTGAGCCTCTTCCGTGAGACCAGTTTTAGATTCCGATGCGTCACTTCAGGTTTATTATATCCCTTTGACCTTCATATTGACGATGAAACACAGAAATTGCATCCGAATTTAATACAACAGGCACAATGCCCACTTAGGTTTAAGAAGACTGACTGTTCTTACTGTCTATGATTTGAGCCATTCCTGTGAGACCAGTTTTAGATTCCGATGCTTCACATCAAGTTTTCTGCTTCCATTGGACCATCATATTAACGATGAAACACTGAAGTGGCATCGGAAATAATTACAAAAGCCACAATGACGACTTAAGTACAAGGCGACTGACTCTTCTTACTGTCTATGATTTGAGCCTTTTATGACAGACCAGTTTTAGATTCCGATGCTGTAAATCTGGTTTACTGTATCCCTTGGACCTTTATATTATCGATGAAACACTGAAATTGCACTGGAAATAAATACAAGAGGCACAATGCCTACTCACATACAAGAAGACTGACTCTTCTTACTGTTTATGATTTGAGCCGTCCCCGTGAGGCCAGTTTTAGATTCTGAAGCT
Organism: Schistocerca americana; assembly: GCF_021461395.2. NCBI lineage: Eukaryota > Metazoa > Arthropoda > Insecta > Orthoptera > Acrididae > Schistocerca > Schistocerca americana. Next base: position 14,701,898 of record NC_060126.1, read on the forward strand.
TCACATCAGGTTTAGTTTATCCCTTGGACCTTCATATTGACGATGAAACACAGAAATTGCATCGTAAATAAACACAAAAGGCACAATGCCGGCATAAGTACAAGAAGACTGACTTTTCTTCTGTCTATGATTTCAGCCTTTCCTGTGAGGCCAGTTTTAGATTCCGATGCTTCACCTCTGGCGTACTGTATCCCTTGGACCTTCATATTGACGATGAAAAACAGAAATTGCATCGGAATTAAATACAAAAGGCTCAATGCCGACTTAAGTAAAAAGAAGACTGATTCTTCTTATTGTCTGTTATTTTAGCCTTTCCGGTGAGACCAGTTTTAGATTCCGATGCTTCAATTCAGGTTTACTGTATCCCTTGGTCCTTCATATTCACATTGAAACACAGAAGTTGATCGGAATTATATACAAAATTCACAATGCCGACTTCAGTACAAGAAGACTGACTCTTCTTACTGTCTATAATTTGAGCCTTTTATGTGAGACCAGTTTTAGATTCTGATGCTTCACCTCGGGTTTACTCTATCCCTTGGACATACATATTGACGATAAAACACAGCAATTGCATCGGATGTAAATACAAAAGGCACGTTGCCGACTTAAGTTAAAGAAGACTGACTCTTCTTCCTGTCTGTGATTTGAGCCTCTTCGGTGAGACCAGTGTTAGGTTCCGATGCGTCACTTCAGGTTTATTATATCCCTTTGACCTTCATATTGACGATGAAACACAGAAATTGCATCCGAATTTAATACAACAGGCACAATGCCGCCTTAGGTTTAAGAAGACTGACTGTTCTTACTGTCTATGATTTGAGCCATTCCTGTGAGACCAGTTTTAGATCCCGATGCTTCACATCAAGTTTACTGCTTCCATTGGACCATCATATTAACGATGAAACACTGAAATTGCATCGGAAATAACTACATAAGCCACAATGACGACTTAAGTACAAGGAGACTGACTCTTCTTACTGTCTATGATTTGAGCCTTTTATGTCAGACCAGTTTTAGATTCCGATGCTGCAAATCTGGTTTACTGTATCCCTTGGACCCTTATATTATCGATGAAACACTGAATTTGCACTGGAAATAAATACAAGAGGCACAATGCCTACCCACATACAAGAAGACTGACTCTTCTTACTGTCTATGATTTGAGCCGCTCCCGTGAGGCCAGTTTTAGATTCTGATGCTTCACATCAGGTTTAGTGTATCCCTTGGACCGTCATATTGACGATGAAACACAGAAATTGTTTCGGAAATAAATACAAAAGGCACAATGCCGACTTAAGTTCAAGAAGACTGACTCTTCTTACTGTCTATGATTTGAGCCTTTCCTGTGAGGCCAGTATTAAATTCCGATGCTTCATCTCAGGTTTACTGTATCCCTTGGACCTTCATAGTGACGATGAAACACAGACAATTGCAACGGAATTAAATACAAAAGGCACATTGCCGACTTAAGTTAAAGAAGACTAACTCCTGCTACTGTCAGTGATTAGCGCCTTTCCTGTAAGACCAGTTTTAGATTCCGATGCTTCACTTCAGGTTTACTGTATCTCTTGGGCCTTCATATTGACGATGAAACACAGAAATTGCATCGGAAATAAATACAATAGGCACAATGCCGACTTAAGTACAAGAAGACTGACTCTTCTTACTGTATATGATTTGAGCCTATCCTGTGAGGCCAGTTTTAGATTCCGATGCTTCACCTCAGTTTTACTGTTTCCCTTGGACCTTCATAATGACGATGAAACACAGAAATTGCATGCGAATTTAATACAAAAGGCACATTGCCGACTTAAGTTAAAGAAGAAAAACTCCTCTTACTGTCTGTGATTAGCGCCTTTCCTGTGAGACCAGTTTTAGATTCCGATGCTTCACTTCAGGTTTACTGTATCTCTTGGGCCTTCATATTGACGATGAAACACAGAAATTGCATCGGAAATAAATACAATAGGCACAATGCCGACTTAAGTACAAGTAGACAGACGATTCCTACTGTCTATGATTTGAGCCTTTCCTGTGAGACCAGTTTTAGATTCCGATGCTTCACATCAAGTTTACTGTATCCCTTGGACCTTCATATTGACGATGAAACACAGAAGTGGCATCGGAAATAAATACAAATGGCACAATGACGACTTAAGTACAAGGAGTCTGACTCTTCTTGCTGTCTATGATTTGAACCTTTCCTGTGAGGCCAGTTTTAGATTCCGACGCTTCACCTCAGGTTTACTGCATCCCTTGGACCTTTATATTGACGATGAAACACTGAAATTGCACTGGAAATTAATACAAGAGGCGCAATGCCTACTTACATACAAGAAGACTGACTCTTCTTACTGTCTATGATTTGAGCCTTTCCCGTGAGGCCAGTTTTAGATTCCGATGCTTCACATCAGGTTTAGTGTATCCCTTGGACCTTCATATTGACGATGAAACACAGACAATTGCAACGGAATTAAATACAAAAGGCACATTGCCGACTTAAGTTATAGAAGACTAACTCCTCTTACTGTCTGTGATTTGCGCCTTCCCTGTGAGACCAGTTTTAGATTCCGATGCTTCACTTCAGGTTTACTGTATAACTTGGAACTCCATATTGACGACGAAACACCGAAATTGCATCGGAATTAAAAATAAAATGCTCAATGCGGACTTAAGTCAAAGAAGACTGATTCTTCTTACTGTCTGTGATTTGAGCCTTTACTGTTTGACCAGATTTAGATTACGATGCTTCACTTCAGGTTTATTGTATCCCTTGGACCTTCATATTGACGATGAAACACAGAAATTGCATCGGAATTAAATACAAAAGGCACAAAGCCAACATAAGTACAAGAAGACTAACTCTTCTTACTGTCTATAATTTGAGCCTTTTATGTGAGACCAGTTTTAGATTCTGATGCTTCACCTCAGGTTCACTGAATCCCTTGGACATAAATATTGACGATGAAACACAGAAATTGCATCGTAAATAAATACAAAAGGCACATTGCCGACTTAAGTTAAAGAAGACTGACTCTTCTTCCTGTCTGTGATTTGAGCCTCTTCTGTGAGACCAGTTTTAGATTCCGATGCTTCACTTCAGGTTTATTTTACCACTTTGACCCTCATATTGACGATGAAATACAGAAATTGCATCCGAATTTAATACAAAAGCACAATGCCGACTTAAGTTAAAGAAGACTGACTCTTCTTACTGTCAATGATTTGAGCCTTTCCCGTGAGGCCAGTATTAGATTCCGATGCTTCACCTCAGGTTTACTGTATCCCTTGGTCCTTCATATTGACGATGAAACACAGACAATTGCCACGGAATTAAATACAAAAGGCACATTGCCGACTGAAGTTAAAGAAGACTAATTCCTCTTACTGTCTGTGATTTGCGCCTTTCCTGTGAGACCAGTTTTAGATTCCGAAGCTTCACTTCAGGTTTACTGTATCCCTTCTGTCTTCATATTGACGATGAAACACAGAAATTGCATCGGAAATAAATACAATAGGCACAATGCCGACTTAGTTACAAAAAGACTGAGTCTTCTTACTGTTTATGATTTGAGCCTTTCCTGTGAGGCCAGTTTTAGAATCCGTTGCTTCGCCTGAGTTTTGCTGTATCCCTTGGACCTTCATATTGACGATGAAACACAGAAATTGCATCGGAATTAAATACAAAAGGCACAATGCCGACTTAAGTTATAGGAGACTGACTCTTCTTACTGTCTGTGATCTGAGGATTTCCTGTGAGACAAGTTTTAGATTCCGATGCTTCACTTAAGGTGTACTGTATCCGTTGGACCTTCATATTGACGATGAAACACAGAAATGGCATCGGAAATAAATACAAAAGGCACAATGACGACTTAAGTACAAGGAGACTCACTCTTCTTACTGTCTATGATTTGAGCCTTTCCTGTGAGGCCAGTTTTAAATTCTGATGCTTCACCTCAGGTTTACTGTATCCCTTGGACGTTTATATTGACGATGAAAAACTGAAATTGCACTGGAAATTAATACAAGAGGCACAATGCCTACTTACATACAAGAAGACTGACTCCTCTTACTGTCTATGATTTGAGCCTTTCCCGTGAGGCCAGTTTTAGATTCCGATGCTTCACTTCAGGTTTACTGTATCTCTTGGACCTTCATATTGAGGATAAAACACAGAAACTGCGTCGTAAATAAATACTAAAGGCACAATGCCGGCTTAAGTACAAGAAGACTGACTTTTCTTACTGTCTATGATTTCAGCCTTTCCTGTGAGGCCAGTTTTAGATTCCGATGCTTCACCTCTGGAGTACTGTATCCCTTGGACCTTCATATTGACGATGAAACACAGAAATTGCATCGGAATTAAATACAAAAGGCTCAATGCCGACTTAAGTAAAAAGAAGACTGATTCTTCTTATTGTCTGTTATTTTAGCCTTTCCTGTGAGACCAGTTTTTGATTCCGATGCTTCAATTCAGGTTTACTGTATCCCTTGGTCCTTCATATTCACATTGAAACACAGAAGTTGCATCGGAATTATATACAAAATAAACAATGCCGACTTCAGTACAAGAAGACTGACTCTTCTTACTGTCTATAATTTGAGCCTTTTATGTGAGACCAGTTTTAGATTCTGATGCTTCACCTCGGGTTAACTCTATCCCTTGGACATAGATATTGACGATGAAACACAGAAATTGCATTGGAAATAAATACAAAAGGCACGTTGCCGACTTAAGTTAAAGAAGACTGACTCTTCTTCCTGTCTGTGATTTGAGCCTCTTCCGTGAGACCAGTTTTAGATTCCGATGCGTCACTTCAGGTTTATTATATCCCTTTGACCTTCATATTGACGATGAAACACAGAAATTGCATCCGAATTTAATACAACAGGCACAATGCCCACTTAGGTTTAAGAAGACTGACTGTTCTTACTGTCTATGATTTGAGCCATTCCTGTGAGACCAGTTTTAGATTCCGATGCTTCACATCAAGTTTACTGCTTCCATTGGACCATCATATTAACGATGAAACACTGAAGTGGCATCGGAAATAATTACAAAAGCCACAATGACGACTTAAGTACAAGGAGACTGACTCTTCTTACTGTCTATGATTTGAGCCTTTTATGTCAGACCAGTTTTAGACTCCGATGCTTCAAATCTGGTTTACTGTATCCCTTGGACCTTTATATTATCGATGAAACACTGAAATTGCACTGGAAATAAATGCAAGAGGCACAATGCCTACTCACATACAAGAAGACTGACTCTTCTTACTGGTTATGATTTGAGCCGTCCCCGTGAGGCCAGTTTTAGATTCTTAAGCTTCACATCAGGTTTAGTGTATCCCTTGGACCTTCATATTGACGATGAAACACAGAAATTGCATCGTAAATAAATACAAAAGGCACAATGCCGGCATAAGTACAAGAAACTGACTTTTCTTCTGTCTATGATTTCAGCCTTTCCTGTGAGGCCAGTTTTAGATTCGGATGCTTCACCTCTGGCGTACTGTATCCCTTGGACCTTCATATTGACGATGAAACATAAAAATTGCATCGGAATTAAATACAAAAGGCTCAATGCCGACTTAAGTAAAAAGAAGACTGATTCTTCTTATTGTCTGTTATTTTAGCCTTTCCTGTGAGACCAGTTTTAGATTCCGATGCTTCAATTTAGGTTTACTGTATCCCTTGGTCCTTCATATTCACATTGAAACACAGAAGTTGATCGGAATTATATACAAAATTCACAATGCCGACTTCAGTACAAGAAGACTGACTCTTCTTACTGTCTATAATTTGAGCCTTTTATGTGAGACCAGTTTTAGATTCTGATGCTTCACCTCGGGTTTACTCTATCCCTTGGACATACATATTGACGATAAAACACAGAAATTGCATCGGAAGTAAATACAAAAGGCACGTTGCCGACTTAAGTTAAAGAAGACTGATTCTTCTTCCTGTCTGTGATTTGAGCCTCTTCTGTGAGACCAGTTTTAGGTTCTGATGCGTCACTTCAGGTTTATTATATCCCTTTGACCTTCATATTGACGATGAAACACAGAAATTGCTTCCGAATTTAATACAACAGGCACAATGCCGACTTAGGTTTAAGAAGACTGACTGTTCTTACTGTCTATGATTAGAGCCATTCCTGTGAGACCAGTTTTAGATCCCGATGCTTCACATCAAGTTTACTGCTTCCATTGGACCATCATATTAACGATGGAACACTGAAATTGCATCGGAAATAATTACAAAAGTCACAATGACGACTTAAGTACAAGGAGACTGACTCTTCTTACTGTCTATGATTTGAGCCTTTTATGTAAGTCCAGTTTTAGATTCCGATGCTGCAAATCTGGTTTACTGTATCCCTTGGACCCTTATATTATCGATGAAACACTGAATTTGCACTGGAAATAAATACAAGAGGCAAAATGAATACCCACATACAAGAAGACTGACTCTTCTTACTGTCTATGATTTGAGCCATTCCCGTGAGGCCAGTTTTAGATTCTGATGCTTCACATCAGGTTTAGTGTATCCCTTGGACCGTCATATTGACGATGAAACACAGAAATTGCATCGGAAATAAATACAAAAGGCACAATGCCGACATAAGTACAAGAAGACTGACTCTTCTTACTGTCTATGATTTGAGCCTTTCCTGTGAGGCCAGTATTAAATTCCGATGCTTCATCTCAGGTTTACTGTATCCCTTGGACCTTCATAGTGACGATGAAACACAGACAATTGCAACGGAATTAAATACAAAAGGCACATTGCCGACTTAAGTTAAAGAAGACTAACTCCTGCCTTCATATTGACGATGAAACACAGAAATTGCATCGGAAATAAATACAATAGGCACAATGCCGACTTAAGTACAAGAAGACTGACTCTTCTTACTGTATATGATTTGAGCCTATCCTGTGAGGCCAGTTTTAGATTCCGATGCTTCACCTCAGTTTTACTGTATCCCTTGGACCTTCTTAATGACGATGAAACACAGAATTTGCATGCGAATTTAATACAAAAGGCACATTGCCGACTTAAGTTAAAGAAGAACAACTCCTCTTTCTGACTGTGATTAGCGCCTTTCCTGTGAGACCAGTTTTAGGCTCCGATGCTTCACTTCAGGTTTACTGTTTCTCTTGGACCTTCATATTGACGATGAAACACAGAAATGGCATCGGAAATAAATACAAACGGCACAATGACGACTTAAGTACAAGGAGTCTGACTCTTCTTGCTGTCTATGATTTGAGCCTTTCCTGTGAGGCCAGTTCTAGATGTCGATGCTTCACTTCAGGTTTACTGTATCCCTTGGACCTTTATATTGACGATGAAACACTGAAATTGCACTGGAAATTAATACAAGAGGCGCAATGCCTACTTACATACAAGAAGACTGACTCTTCTTACTGTCTATGATTTGAGCCTTTCCCGTGAGGCCAGTTTTAGATTCCGATGCTTCACATCAGGTTTAGTGTATCCCTTGGACCTTCTTACTGACGATGAAACACAGTAATTGCATCGGAAATAAATACAAAAGGCACAATGCCGACTTAAGTACAAGAAGACTGACTCTTCTTACTTTCTATGACATGAGCCTTTCCTGTGAGGCCAGTATTAGATTCCAATGCTTCACCTCAGGTTTACTGTATCAGTTGGACCTTCATATTGACGATGAAACACAGACAATTGCAACGGAATAAAATACAAAAGGCACATTGCCGACTTAAGTTATAGAAGACTAACTCCTCTTACTGTCTGTGATTTGCGCCTTCCCTGTGAGACCAGTTTTAGATTTCGATGCTTCACTTCAGGTTTACTGTATCCCTTGGGCCTTCATATTGACGATGAAACACAGAAATTGCATCAGAAATAATTACAATAGGCACAATGCCGAATTAACTTAAAGGAGACTGACTGTTCTTACTGTCTGTGATCTGAGGATTCCCTGTGAGACCAGTTTTAGATTCCGATGCTTCACGTAAGGTGTACTGTATCCCTTGGACCTTCATATTGACGATGAAACACAGAAATTGCATCCAAATTAAATACAAATGCCAAATGCCGACTTAAGTTAAAGAAGACAGACTGTACTTACTGTCTATGATTTAAGCTTTTCCTGTGAGACCAGTTTTAGATTCCGATGCTTCACCTCAGGTTTACTGTATCCCTTGGACCTTCATACTGAAGATGAAACACAGAAATTGCATAGTAACTAATTACTAAAGTCACAATGCCGGCTTAAGTACAAGAAGACTGACTTTTCTTACTGTCTATGATTTCAACCTTTCCTGTGAGGCCAGTTTTAGATTCCGATGCTTCACCTAAGGTGTACTGTATCCCTTGGACCATCATATTGACGATGAAACACAGAAATTGCATCGGAATTAAATACAAAATGCTCAATGCCGACTTAAGTTAAAGAAGACTGATTCTTCTTACTGTCTGTGATTTGAGCCTCACCTGTGGGACCAGTTTTAGATTCCGATGCTTCACTTCAGGTTTACTGTATCCCTTGGTCCTTCATATTCACATTGAAACACAGAAGTTACATCGGAATTATATACAAAATTCACAATGCCGACTTAAGTACAAGAAGACTGACTCTTCTTACTGTCAATGTTTAGAGCCTTTCCTGTGAGACCATTTTTAGATTCCGATGCTTCCCTTCAGGTTTACTGTATCCCTTGGACCTTCATATTGATATTGAAACACAGAAATAGCATCGGAATTAAATACAAAAGGCACAAAGCCGACATAAGTACAAGAAGACTGACTCTTCTTACTGCCTTTATTTTGAGCCTTTTATGTGAGACCAGTTTTTGATTCTGATGCTTCACCTCAGGTTTACTGTATCCCTTGGACCTACACATTGACGATGAATTATAGAAATTACATCGGAAATAAATAAAAAAGGCACATTGCCGACTTAAGTTAAAGAAGACTGACTCTTCTTCCTGTCTGTGATTTGAGCCTTTCCTGTGAGACCTGTTTTAGATTCCGATGCTTCACATCAGGTTTACTGCATCCCTTGGCCTTCATATTGACGATGAATCAAAGAAATTGCATCGGAAATTAATACAATAGCTCAATGTCGACTTCGGTACAAGAAGACTGACTCTTCTTACTGTTTATGATTTGAGCCTTTCCTGTGAGGCCAGTTTTAGATTCCGATGATTCACCTCAGGTTTACTGTATCCCTTGGACCTTCATATTGACGATGAAACACAGAAATTACATCGGAAATAAATACAAAAGACACAATGAGGACTTAAGATAAAGAAGACTGACTCTTCTTACTGTCTGTGATTTGAGGATTCCCTGTGAGACCAGTTTTAAATTCCGATGCTTCACTTCAGGTTTACTGTATCCCTTGGGCCTTCATATTGACGACGAAACACAGAAATTGCATCTGAAATAAATACAAAAGCCACAATGCCGACTTAAGTACAAGAAGATTAACTCTTCTTACTGTCTGCGATTTGAGCCCTTCCTGTGGGGCCAGTTTTAGATTCCGATGTTTCACCTCAGCTTTACTGTATCACTAGGACCTTCATATTGACGATGAAACACAGAAATTGCATTGGAAATAAACGCAAATGGCACAATGCCAACTTAAGTTAAAGAAGAGTGACTCTTCTTCCTGTCTGGGATTTAGAGCCTTTCCTGTGAGGCCAGTTTTCGATTCCGATGTTTCACCTCAGGTTTACTGTATCCCTTGGACCTTCATATTGACGATGAAACACAGATATTAAATCGGAATTGAATACAAACTCACGATGTCGACTTAAGTACAAGAAGACTGGCTCTTCACACTGTCTATGTTTTCAGCAATTCCTGTGAGACCAGATTTAGATTCCGATGCTTCACTTCAGGTTTACTGTACCCCTTGGACGTTCATATTGATTATGAAACACAGAAATTGCATCGGAGTTAAATACAAAATTCTCAATGCCGATGTAAGTACAAGAAGAATGAGTCTTCTTCCAGTATATGCTTTGAGCCATTCCTGTGAGACCAGTTTTAGATTCCGATGCTTCACTTCAGGTTTACTGTATCCCTTGGACCTTCTTATTGACGATGAAACACAGAAATTGCATCCGAATCAAATACAAAAGGCACAATGCCGACTTAAGTTCGAGAGACAGACTCTTGTTTCTGTCTATGTTTTGAACATTTCGTGTTAGACCAGACTTAGATCCCGATGCTTCACTTCAGGTTTACTGAATCCCTTGGACCTTCTTGTTGACGATGAAACACAGAAATTGCATCGGAATTAAATACGAAATGCACAATGCCGACTTAAGTACAAGAAGTCTGACTCTTCTTACTGTCTATGATTTGAGCCTCTCCTGCGAGACAAGTTTAGATTCCGATACTTCACTTCAGGATTACTGTATCACTTGGACCTACTTATTGACGATCAAACACAGATATTGTAACGGAATTGAATACAAAAGGCACACTGCCGACTTAAGTACAAGAGGACTTACTCATCTTATATTCTATGTTTTGAGCCTTTCCTGTGAGACCAGTCTTAGATTCCGATGCTTCACTTCTGGTTTAATATGTCCCTAGGACCTTCTTGTTGACGCTAAAACACAGAAATTGCATCGGAATTAAATACAAAAGGCACAATGCCGACTTAAGTACAAGCGGACTGACTCTTCTTACGTTCTATGATATGAGCCATCCCTGTTAGAAAAGTTTTTGATTCCGTTGCTTCACTTCTGGTTTACTGTATCCCTTGGACCATCTTAATGACGATGAAACACAGAAAATGCATCGGAAATTAATACAAAAGGCACAATGCCGACTTAAGTACAAGAAGACTGACTCTTCTTGCCATATATGATTTGAGCATTTCCTGTGAGACCAGTTTTAGATTCCGATGCTACACTTCAGATTTACTGTATCCCTTGGACCTTCTTATTGACGATGAAACACAGAAATTGCATCGTATTTAAATACAAAGTTCACCAAGCCGATTTAAGGACAAAAGGACTGTCTCTTCTTACTGTCTATGCTTTGATCATTTCCTGTGAGACCAGTTTCAGATTCCGATGCTTTACTTCAGGTTTACTGTATCCCTAGGATCCTCTTATTGACGATGAAACACAGAAATTGCATCGGAATTAAATACAAATGGCACAATGTCGACTAAAGTACACGAACACTGGTTCTTCTTACTGTCTATGTTTTGAACCTTTCCTGTGAGACCAGTTTTACATTCCGATGCTTTACTTCAGGTTTACTGTATCCCTAGGATCTTCTTATTGACGATGAAACACAGAGACTGCATCGGAATTAAATACAAAATTCACAATGCCGACTTCAGTACAAGAAGACTGACTCTTATAACTGCCAATGTTTTGAGCCTTTCCTGTGAGACCAATTTAAGATTTCGATTCTTCACTTCAGGTTTACCATATCCCTAGGACCTTCATATTGACTATGAAACACAGAAACTGCATCGGAATTAAATACAAAAGCCACAACGCCGACTTAAGTACAAGAAGATTAACTCTTCTTACCGTCTGTGATTTGAGCCCTTCCTGTGGGGCCAGTTTTAGATTCCGATGTTTCACCTCAGATTTACTGTATCACTAGGGCCTTCATATTGACGTTGAAACACAGAAATTGCATCGGAAATAAACGCAAATGGCACAATGCCAACTTAAGTTAAAGAAGAGTGACTCTTCTTCCTGTCTGGGATTTGAGCCTTTCCTGCGAGGCCAGTTTTCGATTCCGATGCTTCACCTCAGGTTTACTGTATCCCTTGGACCTTCATTTTGACGATGAAACAAAGAAATTGCATCGGAATAAAATACAAAAGGCACAATGCCGACTTAAGTACAAAAGGGATGAGTCTTCTTACATTCTATGTTTTGAGACTTTCCAGAGAGACCAGTTTTAGATTCCGATGCTTCACTTCAGGTTTACTGTATCAATTGGACGTTCATATTGACTATGAAACACAGAAATTGCATCGGAATTATATACAAAATGCACAATGCTTACTTAAGTACAATAAGACTGACTCTTCTCACTGTGTATGTTTTGAACCTTTCCTGTGAGAACAGTTTCAGATTCCAATGCTTCACTTCAGGTTTACTGTATCCCTTGGACCTTCTTATTGACGATGAAACACAGAAATTGCATCGTATTTAAATACAAAGTGCACCAAGCCGATTTAAGAACAAAAGGACTGTCTCTTTTTACTGTCTATGCTTTGAACATTTCCTGTGAGACCAGTTTCAGATTCCGATGCTTTACTTCAGGTTTACTGTATCCCTAGGATCTTCTTATTGACGATGAAACACAGAAATTGCATCGGAATTAAATACAAATGGCACAATGTCGACTAAAGTACACGAACACTGGCTCCTCTTACTGTCTATGTTTTGAACCTTTCCTGGGAGAACAGTTTCAGATTCCGATGCTTCACTTCAGGTTTACTGTATCCCTTAGACCGTCATATTGACTATAAACCACAGAAACTGCATCGGAATTAAATACAAAATGCACAATGCCGATGTAAGTACAAGAAGACTGAGTCTTCTTCCTGTATATGTTTGTAGCCTTTCCTGTGAGACCAGTTTTTCATTCCGATGCTTCCCTTCAGGTTTACTGAATGCCTTGGACCTTCTTGTTGACGATGAAACACAGAAAATGCATCGGCTTTAAATACAAATGGCACAATCCCGACCTATGTACAAGAGGACTAACTCTTCCTACATTCTATGATTTGAGCCTTTCCTGTGAGACTAGTTTAAGATTCCGGTGCTTTCCTTCAGAATTACTGTACCCCTTAGACCTTCGTAGTGACGATGAAACACAGAAATTGCATTGGAATTAAATACAAAAGGCACAATGCTGACTTAAGTACAATAAGACTGACTCTTCTCACTGTGTATGTTTGAACCTTTCCTGTTAAACCAAATTTTGATTCCGATGCTTCACTTTAGGTTTACTGCATCCCTTGGACCTTCTTATTGACGATGAAACACAGAAATTGCATGGGAATTAAATACAAAAGTCACAGTGCCGATTTAATTACAAGTGGCCTGACCCTTCTTACATTCTATGATTTGAGCCTCTCCTGTGAGACCAGTTTTAGATTGCGATGCTTCACTTCAGATTTACTGTATCCCTTGATTATTCTTATTGACGATGAAACACAGAAATTGCATCGGAATTAAATGCAAAAGGAACAATTCCGACTTAAGTACAAGAAGATTGACTCTTCTTACTGTCTATGTTTGAACCTTTCTTGTTAGACCAGTTTTAGATTCCGACGCTTCCCTTCAGGTTTACTGTATCCCTTGGACTTTCTTATTGACGATAAAACATAGAAATTGCATCGGAATGAAATACAAAAGCACAATGTCGACTTAGGTACAAGAAGTCTGACACTTCTTACCGTCTATGTTTTGAACCTTTCCTGTGAGACCAGTTATAGATTCCGATGCTTCACTTCAGGTTCACTGTATCCCTATGACCTTCATATTGACGATGAAACACAGAAATTGCATCGGAATTAATACAAAAGGCACAATGCCGACTTAATTACAAGAGACCTGATACTTCTTACATTCTATGATTTGAGCCTTTCTTGTGAGACCACTTTTAGATTCCGATGCTTCACGTCAGGTTTACTGTATCTCTTGGACATTTTTATTGACGATGAAACACAGAAATTTCATCGGAATTAAATACAAAAGGCACAATTTCGACTAAAGTACAAGAACACTGGCTTTCCTTACTGTCTATGCTTTGAACCTTTCCTGTGAGACCAGTTTTAGATTCCGATGCTTCACTTCAGGTTTACTGTATCCTTTAGACCGTCATATTGACGATGAAACACAGAAATTGCATCGGAATTAAATACTGAAAGCACAATGTCGACTTAAGTACAAGAAGACTTTCTCTTCTTACTGCATATGTTTTAAGCCTTTCTTATGAGACCAGTTTTAGATTCCGTTGCTTCACTTCAGGTTTACTGTATTCCTTGGACGTTCATATTGACTATGAAACACAGAAATTGCTTCGGAATAAAATACAAAATGCACAATGGCGATGTAAGTACAAGAAGACTGAGTCTTCTTCCTGTATATGATTGGAGCCTTTCCTGTGAGACCAGGTTTTGATTCTGATGCTTCACTTCAGATTTACTGTATCCCCTGGGCCATTCATATTGACGATGAAACACAGAAATTGCATTGGAATTAAATACAAAAGGCACAATGATGACTTAAGCACAAGAAGTCTGACTCTTCTTACTGTCTATGATTTGAACCTTTCCTCTGAGACTAGTTTTAGAATTCGATGCTTCACTTCAGGTTTACTGTATCCCTTACACCTTCTTATTGACGATGAAGCACAGAAATTGCATCGGAAATAAATACAAAATGCACAATGCCGACTTAAGTACAAGAAGACTGTCTCTTTATACAGTCTATGTTTTGAACCTTTCCTGCGAGACCAGTTGTAGATTCCGATGTTTCACCTCAGGTTTAATGTATCACTAGGACCTTCATATTGACGATGAAACACAGAAATTGCATCGGAAATAAACGCAAATGGCACAATGCCAACTTAAGTTAAAGAAGAGTGACTCTTCTTCCTGTCTGGGATTTGAGCCTTTCCTGTGAGGCCAGTTTCCGATTCCGACGCTTCACTTCAGGTTTACTGTACCGCTTGGACGTTCATATTGATTATGAAACACAGAAATTGCATCGCAGTTAAATACAAAATTCTCGATGCCGATGTAAGTACAAGAAGACTGAGTCTTCTTCCAGTATATGCTTTGAGGCATTCCTGTGAGACCAGTTTTAGAATCCGATGCTTCACTTCAGGTTTACTGTATCCCTTAGACCTTCTTATTGACGATGAAACACAGTAATTGCATCGGAATCAAATACAAAAGGCACAATTCCGACTTAAGTTCGAGAGACAGACACTTGTTTCTGTCTATGTTTTGAACATTTCGTGTTAGACCAGATTTAGATCCCGATGCTTCACTTCAGGTTTACTGAATCCCTTGGACCTTCTTGTTGACGATGAAACACAGAAATTGCATCGGAATTAAATACGAAAAGCACAATGCCGACTTAAGTACAAGAAGTCTGACTCTTCTTACAGTCTATGATTTGAGCCTCTCCTGTGAGACAAGTTTTAGATTCCGATACTTCACTTCAGGATTACTGTATCACTTGGACCTTCTTATTGACGATGAAACACAGATATTGTAACGGAATTGAATACAAAAGGCACACTGCCGACTTAAGTACAAGAGGACTGACTCATCTTATATTCTATGTTTTGAGCCTTTCCTGTGAGACCAGTCTTAGATTCCGATGCTTCACTTCTGGTTTACTTTGTCCCTAGGACCTTCTTGATGACGCTAACACACAGAAATTGCATCGGAATTAAATACAACAGGCACAATTCCGACTTAAGTACAAGCGGACTGACTCTTCTTGCGTTCTATGATTTGAGCCATTCCTGTAAGACCAGTTTTTGATTCCGTTGCTTCACTTCTGGTTTACTTTATCCCTTGGACCATCTTATTGACGATGAAACACAGAAAATGCATCGGAATTTAATACAAAAGGCACAATGTCGACTAAAGTACACGAACACTGGCTCTTCTTACATTATATGATTTGAGCCTTTCTTGTGAGACCAGTTTAAGATTCGATGCTTCACTTCAGGTTTACTGTATCAATTGGACGTTCATATTGACTATGAAACACAGAAATTGCATCAGAATTAAATACAAAATGCACAATGCCGATGTAAGTACAAAAAGGCTGAGTGTTCTTCCAGTATATGTTTTGAGCCTTTCCTGTGAGACCAGTTTTAGATTCCGATACTTCACTTTTGATTTACTGTATCCCTTGGTCCTTCATATTGACGATGCAACACAGAAATTGCATCGGAATTAAATACAAATTGCACAAAGTCGACTAAAGTACAAGAACACTGGCTCTTCTTACTGTCTATGTTTTGAACCTTTCCTGTGAGAACAGTTTCAGATTCCGATGCTTCACTTCAGGTTTACTGTATCCCTTAGACCGTCATATTGACTATAAACCACAGAAACTGCATCGGAATTAAATACAAAATGCACAATGCCGATGTAAGTACAAGAAGACTGAGTCTTCTTCCTGTATATGCTTGTAGCCTTTCCTGTGAGACCAGTTTTTCATTCCGATGCTTCACTTCAGGTTTACTGAATGCCTTGGACCTTCTTGTTGACGATGAAACACAGAAAATGCATCGGATTTAAATACAAATGGCACAATCCCGACTTATGTACAAGAGGACTAACTCTTCCTACATTCTATGATTTGAGCCTTTCCTGTGAGACTAGTTTAAGATTCCCGTGCATTCCTTCAGGATTACTGTACCCCTTAGACCTTCGTAGTGACGATGAAACACAGAAATTGCATTGGAATTAAATACAAGAGGCACAATGCTGACTTAAGTACTATAAGACTGACTCTTCTCACTGTGTATGTTTGAACCTTTCCTGTTAAACCAGTTTTTGATTCCGATGCTTCACTTTAGGATTACTGCATCCCTTGGAACATCTTATTGACGATGAAACACAGAAATTGCATCGGAATTAAATACAAAAGGCACAGTGCCGATTTAATTACAAGTGGCCTGACCCTTCTTACATTCTATGATTTGAGCCTCTCGTGTGAGACAAGTTTTAGATTGCGATGCTTCACTTCAGGTTTACTGTATCCCTTGGACATTCTTATTGACGATGAAACACAGAAATTGCATCGGAATTAAATGCAAAAGGCACAATTCCGACTTAAGTACAAGAAGATTGACTCTTCTTACTGTCTATGTTTGAACCTTTCTTCTCAGACCAGTTTTAGATTCCGACGCTTCACTTCAGGTTTACTGTATCCCTTGGACTTTCTTATTGACGATAGAAACATAGAAATTGCATCGGAATGAAATACAAAAAACACAATGCCGACTTAGGTACAAGAAGTCTGACTCTTCTTACCGTCTATGTTTTGAAACTTTCCTGTGAGACCAGTTATAGTTTCCGATGCTTCACTTCAGGTTCACTGTATCCCTATGACCTTCATATTGACGATGAAACACAGAAATTGCATCGGAATTTAATACAAAAGGCACAATGCCGACTTAATTACAAGAGGCCTGACACTTCTTACATTCTATGATTTGAGCCTTTCTTGTGAGACCACTTTTAGATTCCGATGCTTCACGTCAGGTTTACTGTATCTCTTGGACCTTCTTATTGACGATGAAACACAGAAATTGCATCGGAATTAAATACAGAAAGCACAATTTTGACTTAAGTACAAGAAGACTGGCTCTTCTTACTGTAAATGTTTTAAGCCTTTCTTATGAGACCAGTTTTAGATTCCGTTGCTTCACTTCAGGTTTACTGTATTCCTTGGACGTTCATATTGACTATGAAACACAGAAATTGCTTCGGAATTAAATACAAAATGCACAATGGTGATGTAAGTACAAGAAGACTGAGTCTTCTTCCTGTATATGATTGGAGCCTTTCCTGTGAGACCAGGTTTTGGTTCTGATGCTTCACTTCAGATTTACTGTATCCCCTGGGCCATTCATATTGACGATGAAACACAGAAATTGCATTGGAATTAAATACAAAAGGCACAATGCTGACATAAGCACAAGAAGTCTGACTCTTCTTACTGTCTATGATTTGAACCTTTCCTGTGAGACTAGTTTTAGAATTCGATGCTTCACTTCAGGTTTACTGTATCCCTGGGACCTTCTTATTGACGATGAAGCACAGAAATTGCATCGGAAATAAATACAAAATGCACAATGCCGACTTAAGTACAAGAAGACTGTCTCTTTATACAGTCTATGTTTTGAACCTTTCCTGCGAGACCAGTTTTAGATTCCGATGCTTCACTTCAGGTTTACTGTATCACTTGACCTTCTTATTGACGATGAAACACAGAAATTGCATCGGAATTAAATACAAATGGCACATCGTCGACTAAAGTACATGAACACTGGCTCTTCTTACTGTCTATGATTTGAACCTTTCCTGTGAGACCAGTTTTAGATTCCGATGATTCACCTCAGGTTTACTGTATCCCTTGGATCTTCTTATTGACGATGAAACACAGAAAATGCATCGGTATTAAATACAAAAAGCACAATACCGACTTAAATATAAGAATACTGTCTCTTCTTCCATTCTATGATTTAAGCCTTTCCTGTGAGACCAGTTTTGGATTCCGATGTTTTACTTCAGGTTTACTGTATCCCTTGGACCTTCTTATTGTCGATGAAACACAGAAATTGCATCGGAATTAAATACTAAACGCACAATGTCGACTTAAGTACAGGAAGACTGGCTCTTCTTACTGTCTATGTTTTCAGGCTTTCCTATTAGACCAGTTTTAGATTCCGATGCTTCACTTCAGGTTAACTGTATCTGTTGGACCTTCTCATTGACGATGAAACACAGATATTGCTTCGGAATTAAATACAAAAGGCACAATGTCGACTAAAGTACAGGAACACTGGCTTTCCTTACTGTCTATGTTTTGAACCGTTTCTGTGAGACCAGTTTTAGCTTCCGATGCTTCACTTCAGGTTTACTGTATCAGTTAGACCGTCATATTGACGAAGAAACACAGAAATTGCATTGGAATTAAATACAAGAGGCACAATGCTGACTTAAGTACTATAAGACTGACTCTTCTCACTGTGTATGTTTGAACCTTTCCTGTTAAACCAGTTTTTGATTCCGATGCTTCACTTTAGGATTACTGCATCCCTTGGAACTTCTTATTGACGATGAAACACAGAAATTGCATCGGAATTAAATACAAAAGGCACAGTGCCGATTTAATTACAAGTGGCCTGACCCTTCTTACATTCTATGATTTGAGCCTCTCGTGTGAGACAAGTTTTAGATTGCGATGCTCCACTTCAGGTTTACTGTATCCCTTGGACATTCTTATTGACGATGAAACACAGAAATTGCATCGGAATTAAATGCAAAAGGCACAATTCCGACTTAAGTACAAGAAGATTGACTCTTCTTACTGTCTATGTTTGAACCTTTCTTCTCAGACCAGTTTTAGATTCCGACGCTTCACTTCAGGTTTACTGTATCCCTTGGACTTTCTTATTGACGATAAAACATAGAAATTGCATCGGAATGAAATACAAAAAACACAATGCCGACTTAGGTACAAGAAGTCTGACTCTTCTTACCGTCTATGTTTTGAAACTTTCCTGTGAGACCAGTTATAGTTTCCGATGCTTCACTTCAGGTTCACTGTATCCCTATGACCTTCATATTGACGATGAAACACAGAAATTGCATCGGAATTTAATACAAAAGGCACAATGCCGACTTAATTACAAGAGGCCTGACACTTCTTACATTCTATGATTTGAGCCTTTCTTGTGAGACCACTTTTAGATTCCGATGCTTCACGTCAGGTTTACTGTATCTCTTGGACCTTCTTATTGACGATGAAACACAGAAATTTCATCGGAATTAAATACAAAAGGCACAATTTCGACTAAAGTACAAGAACACTTTCTTTCCTTACTGTCTATGCTTTGAACCTTTCCTGTGAGACCAGTTTTAGATACCGATGCTTTACTTCAGGTTTATTGTATCCTTTAGACCGTCATATTGACGATGAAACACAGAAATTGCATCGGAATTAAATACAGAAAGCACAATTTTGACTTAAGTACAAGAAGGCTGGCTCTTCTTACTGTAAATGTTTTAAGCCTTTCTTATGAGACCAGTTTTAGATTCCGTTGCTTCACTTCAGGTTTACTGTATTCCTTGGACGTTCATATTGACTATGAATCACAGAAATTGCTTCGGAATTAAATACAAAATGCACAATGGTGATGTAAGTACAAGAAGACTGAGTCTTCTTCCTGTATATGATTGGAGCCTTTCCTGTGAGACCAGGTTTTGGTTCTGATGCTTCACTTCAGATTTACTGTATCCCCTGGGCCATTCATATTGACGATGAAACACAGAAATTGCATTGGAATTAAATACAAAAGGCACAATGCTGACATAAGCACAAGAAGTCTGACTCTTCTTACTGTCTATGATTTGAACCTTTCCTGTGAAACTAGTTTTAGAATTCGATGCTTCACTTCAGGTTTACTGTATCCCTGGGACCTTCTTATTGACGATGAAGCACAGAAATTGCATCGGAAATAAATACAAAATGCACAATGCCGACTTAAGTACAAGAAGACTGTCTCTTTATACAGTCTATGTTTTGAACCTTTCCTGCGAGACCAGTTTTAGATTCCGATGCTTCACTTCAGGTTTACTGTATCACTTGACCTTCTTATTGACGATGAAACACAGAAATTGCATCGGAATTAAATACAAATGGCACATCGTCGACTAAAGTACATGAACACTGGCTCTTCTTACTGTCTATGATTTGAACCTTTCCTGTGAGACCAGTTTTAGATTCCGATGATTCACCTCAGGTTTACTGTATCCCTTGGATCTTCTTATTGACGATGAAACACAGAAAATGCATCGGTATTAAATACAAAAAGCACAATACCGACTTAAATATAAGAATACTGACTCTTCTTCCATTCTATGATTTAAGCCTTTCCTGTGAGACCAGTTTTGGATTCCGATGTTTTACTTCAGGTTTACTGTATCCCTTGGACCTTCTTATTGTCGATGAAACACAGAAATTGCATCGGAATTAAATACTAAACGCACAATGTCGACTTAAGTACAGGAAGACTGGCTCTTCTTACTGTCTATGTTTTCAGGCTTTCCTATTAGACCAGTTTTAGATTCCGATGCTTCACTTCAGGTTAACTGTATCTGTTGGACCTTCTCATTGACGATGAAACACAGATATTGCTTCGGAATTAAATACAAAAGGCACAATGTCGACTAAAGTACAGGAACACTGGCTTTCCTTACTGTCTATGTTTTGAACCGTTTCTGTGAGACCAGTTTTAGCTTCCGATGCTTCACTTCAGGTTTACTGTATCAGTTAGACCGTCATATTGACGAAGAAACACAGAAATTGCATCGGAATTAAATTCAAAACGCACAATGTCGACTTAAGTACAAGAAGACTGGCTCTTCTTACTGTCTATGTTTTCAGCCTCTCCTATGACACCAGTTTTAGATTTCGATGCTTCACTTCAGGTTTACTGTATTCCTTGGACGTTCATATTGTCTGTGAAACACAGAAATTGCATCGAAATTAAATACAAATGCACATTGGCGGTGTAAGTACCAGAGGACTGAGTCTTCTTCCTGTATATGTTTGGAGCCTTTCCTGTGAGTCCAGTTTTTGATTCCGATGCATCACTACAGGTTTGCTGTATCCCTTGGACCTTCATATTGACGATGAAACACACAAATTGCATCGGAATTAAGGGGCTCTGGAACGCCCTATACTTGCAATGTTAAAATAACGGTTATAAATTACATCTTTCCTCACAAAGTATTTGAGGTAGGATGTTGAACTTTTTACAGATTATTTATTGGAATATGGGCTACAACATAACACAGGGCTTTTTCAAAATTTTAGTTCAGTTATTAATGATGATTTTTTTTCAATTGTAATGAAAATTCACAACATTTTTTTGCAATTTTTTATTTATATATTCAAAACTATACAGTTTTTTGGAAAAAGGCTGTGTTAAATTATGCAGAAGGTACTGTGTAACATTTACTGAAAGTTTGAAACAAATATGTTTGGAAGATCCTTAGAAAACATGTAATTAGTATGAGAAAATAAAAGTTTTGGGAATCGAGCGACAAAGATTGGATTAAGTTTTTAGTGCATTCCAGGTCCATAGGGTGGATTATCTTCATCCTCTGCAAACTCCTCCTCCAACTTCCTCTTGTTCTTCCTCCTGTTTACTCTTGCTTGTATTTCTAGACTCTTTACAGCCCTGTCTGCAGCCCGAAGGCGTTCCTTGTCGAAAGCAAGCATCGCTCGTTGTTGTGTTCGTAGATTTTGCTACCATTTTCTTCAGTTGCAGTTACTGCAACACTGTTCCCAAACGTGGTCATGTATGAACACTTATCACATTTCAGTTGTATTTCACTAGCAAGTCCTACATGCTTTATTATGGACAGTTCCAGACCAACTTCACTACAATGAATACATCTTACACAGTTTGAAAAAATTCCTTTGAGAACCGACATATCAAATATTTCATTCACATCCGATTCGCCCATAAAACATTCATAGTTTTCTCTCATTGAACTTAGCTTCTTCTGTGAAGTATTTTCTATCACACTTTGACTGCTATGGGCAGGTGTACTTGAGAGGTTAGGTTCACTCACTTTGTTATCGTCTTTATTGTTTACAGTAATAACACATACCTTTGGCTTTCCAACATTTCTCCTTTTCTTAAAAGCCTTCAGAGGATTTCTAATAACTTTACTTTTACTCATTATTGTACTTCAACAAAACAGAGACTCAAGAAACAGAATTAATTACGAATATTTTCGCGATAACGACAGAGTAAATAAACATGAAACATTCGACAAGCTCACAAGCGATATATATTGAACCATCACAGGTTAGCCACAACACATACTTTATCTCACATCACTAAAATGTACCTGATGAACACGGACGTTGATAATAACACCATTTGACGGCAGTTTAACAGCGCCACAGTGGATCACGCCCATGTAGAACACATTTCAAAAAAAATTTAAAAATAGTTGTAGTCTTCCGAATTGAATAAATTATATAGCTATAATAAGGTAGTAGTCGGCAGGTTCAGAAACCGCAAAAAAGTAAAAATTGAACTTATCATGATTTTGAGCATTTCCGGAGCCCCTTAAATACTAAAGCCACAATGCCGACTTAAGTACTAGAGGTCTGACTCTCCTTACATTCTATGTTTTGAACCTTTCCTGTGAGACCAGTTTTAGATTCCGATGCTTCACTTCAGGTTTACTGTATCCCTCGGACCTTCTAATTGACGGTGAAACACAGAAATTGCATCGGAATTAAATACAAAAGGCACAATGCCGACTTAAGTACAAGAAGTCTGACTCTTGTTACTGTCTATGATTTGAACCATTCCTGTGAGACCAGTTTTAGATTCCGATGCCTCACTTCAGGTTTACTGTATACCGTGGCCCTTCTTATTGACGATGACACACAGAAATTGCATCAGAATTAAATACAAAAGGCACAATGCCGACTTAAGTACAAGAGGACTGACTCATCTTACATTCTATGTTTTCAGCCTTTCCTGTGAGACCAGTTTTAGTTTCCGATGCTTCACTTCAGGTTTACTGTGTCCGTTGGACCTCCTTATTGACGATGAAACACAGAAATTGCATCGGAATTAAATACAAAAGGCAAAATACCGAATTAAGTACAAGAGGACTGACTCTCCTTACATTCTATGATTTGAGCCTTTCCTGTCAGACCAGTTTTACATTCCGATGCTTCACTTCAGGTTTACTGTATCCCTCGGACATTTCTTATTGACGATGAAACACAGAAATTGCATAGGAAAAAAATACAAAATGCACAATGCCGACTTAAGTACAAGAAGACTGACTCTTCTTACCGTCTATGATTTGAGCCTTTCCTGTGAGCCCAGTTTTAGTTTCCGATTCTTCACCTCAGGTTTACTGTATCACTTGGACCTTCATATTGACGATGAAACACAGAAATTGCATCGGAAATAAATTCAAAAGGCACAATGATGACTTAAGTACAAGAAGACTGACTCTTCTCACTGTCTTTGATTTGAGCCTTTCCTGTGAGACCAGTTTTAGATTCCGATGCTTCACTTCCGGTTTACTGTATCCCTTGGACCATCATATTAACGATGACCACAGAAATTGCAACGGAAATAAATACAAAAGGCACAATTCCGTCTTAAGTACAAGAAGACTGACTCTTCTTACTGTCTTTGATTTGACCCTTTCCTGTGAGACCAGTTTTAGATTCGGATGCTTCACTTCAGGTTTACTGTATCCCTTGGTCCTTCATATTCGCGCTTAAACACAGAAATTGCATCGGAATTAAATACAAAATTCACAATGCCGACTTTAGTACAAGAAGACGGACTCTTCTTACAGTCTATGTTTTGAGCCTTTCCTGTGAGAGCAGTTTTCGATTCCGATGCATCACTTCAGGTTAACTGTATCCCTTTATCCCTCACATTGTTGATGAAACACAAGAATTGCATCGGAAATAAATACAAAAGGCCAATGCCGACTTAAGTACAAGAGGACTGACTCTTCTTACTGTCTATGACTTGAGCCCTTTCTATGAGACCAGTTTTAGATTCTGATACTTTACCTCAGGTTTACTGTATCCCTGGGACCTTCATGTTGACGATGAAACACAGAAATTGCATCGGAATTAAATACAAAAGGCACAATGCCGACTTAAGTGAAAGAAGACTGACTCTTCTTCCTGTTTGTGATTTGAGCCAGTCCTGTGAGAACAGTTTTAGATTCGGATGCTTCACTTCGGGTTTATTGTATCCCGTGGACCTTCATATTGACGATGAAACACAGAAATGGCATCGGAAATAATTACAAAAGGCACAATGCCGACTTAAGTACAAGAAGACTGACTATTCTTACTGTCTATGATTTGAGCCTTTCCTCTGAGGCCAGTTTTAGATTCCGATGCTTCACCTCAGGTTTACTGTATGCCCTGGACCTTCATATTGACGATCAAACACAGACATTGCATCGGAAATATATACAAAAGGCACAATGCCTACTTAAATACAAGAAGACTGACTCTTCTTACTGTCTATGAATTGAGCGATTCCTGTGAGACTAGTTTTAGATTCCGATGCTTCACCTCAGGTTTACTGTATCCCTTGGATCTTCATTTTGACGATAAGGCACAAAAATTCCATCGGAATTAAATACAAAAGGCACAATGCCGACTTACGTTAAAAAAGACTGACTCTTCTTACTGTCTGTGATTTGAGTTTTTCCTGTGAGAGCAGTATAAGATTCCGATGCTTTACTCCAGGTTTACTGTATCCCTTGGATCTTCATATTAACGATGAAACACAGAAATTGCATCGGCATTAAATACAAAAGGCACAATGCCGACTTAAGTTTAAGAAGACTGACTCTTCTTACTGTCGGTGATTTGAGCCTTTCCTGTGAGACCAGTTTTAGATTCCGATGCTTTACCTCAGGTTTACTGTATCCCTTGGATCTTCATATTGACGATAAAGCACAGAAATTGCATCGGAATTAAATACAAAAGACACTATGAAGACTTAAGTTAAAAAAGGCTGACACTTCTTACTGTCTGTGATTTGAGCCTTTCCTGTGAGAGCAGTTTTAGATTCCAATGTTTAACTTCAGGTTTACTGTATCCCTAGGGCCTTCATTTTGACGATGAATCAGAGAAATTGCATCGGAAATAAATACAAAAGGCTCAATGCCGACTGAAGTTAAAGAAGACTGATTCTTCTTACTGTCTGTGATTTGAGCCTTTCCTGTGAGACCAGTTTTAGATTCCGATGCTTCACTTCAGCTTTACTGTATCCCTTGGGCCTTCATATTGACGATGAAACACAGAAATTGCATCGGAATTAAATACAAAAGGCAAAATACCGAATTATGTACAAGAGGACTGACTCTTCTTACATTCTATGATTTGAGCCTCTCCTGTCAGACCAGTTTTACATTCCGATGCTTCACTTCAGGCTTACTGTATCCCATGGTGCTTCACATTCGCGCTTAAACACAGAAATTGCATCGGAATTTAATACAAAATTCACAATGCCGACTTAAGTACAAGAAGACGGACTTCTTACAGTATATGTTTTGAGCCTTTCCTGTGAGACCAGTTTTAGATTCCGACGCTTCACTTCAGGTTTACTGTATCCCTTGGGCCTTCATAATGACGATGAAACACAAGTATTGCATCGGACATAAATACAAAAGGCCAATGCCGACTTAAGTACAAGAAGACTGACTTTTCTTACTGTCTATGATTTGAGCCTTTCCTGTGAGGCCAGTTTTAGATTCCGATGCTTCACCTCAGGTTTACTGTATGCCCTGGACCTTCATATTGACGATGAAACACAGAAATTGCATCGGAAATATATACAAAAGGCAAATGCCTACTTAAATACAAGAAGACTGACTCTTCTTATTGTCTATGAATTGAGCGATTCCTGTGAGACTAGTTTTAGATTCCGATGTTTCACATGAGGTTTACTGTTTCCCTTGGTCCTTCATATTGACGATGAAACACAAGAATTGCATCGGAAATAAATACAAAAGGCTCAATGCCGACTTGAGTACAAGAAGCCCGACTCTTCTTATTGTCCATGATTTTAGCCTTTCCTGTGAGGCCAGTTTTAGATTCCGATGCTTCACCTCAGGTTTACTGTATCCCTTGGACATTCATATTGACGATGAAACACAGAAATTGCACCGGAATTAAAGACAAAAGGCACAATTTCGACTTAAGTCAAAGAAGACTGATTCTTCTTACTGTCTGTGATTTGATCCTTTCCTGTGAGACCAGTTTTAGATTCCGATGCTTCACATCAGGTTTACTGTATCCCTTAGACCTTTATATTGACGATGAAGCACAGAAATTGCATCGGAATTAAATACAAAAGGCACAATGCCGACTTAAGTTAAGGAAGACTGACTCCTCTTACTGTCTGTGATTTGAGCCTTTCCTGTGAGACCAGTTTTAGATTCCGATGCTTCACTTCAGCTTTACTGTATCCCTTGGACCTTCATATTGACGATAACACAAAAATTGAATCGGAAATAATTACAAAAGGCACAATGCCGACTTACGTACAAGAAGACTGACTCTCCTTACTGTCTATGGTATGAGCCTTTCCTGTGAGGCCAGTTTTAGATTCCGATGATTACCTCAGGTTTACTGTATCCCTTAGACCCTTATATTTGGACGATGAAACACTGAAATTGCTCTGGAAATAAATACAAGAGGCACAATGCCTACTTACATACAAGAAGACTGATTCTTCTTACTGTCTATGATTTGAGCCTTTCCCGTGAGGCCAGTTTTAGATTTCGATGCTTCACATCAGGTTTAGTGTATCCCTTGGACCTTCATATTGACGATGAAACACAGAAATTGCATCGGAAATAAATACAATAGGCACAATGCCGACTTAAGTACAAGGAGACTGACTCTTCTTACTGTTTATGATTTGAGCCTTTCCTGTGAGGCTAGTTTTAGATTCCGATGCTTCACCTCAGTTTTACTGTATCCCTTGGACCTTCATATTGATGATGTAACACAGAAATTGCATCCGAATTTAATACAAAAGGCACAATGCCGACTTAAGTTAAAGAAGACTGACTGTTCTTACTGTCTATGATTTGAGACTATCCTGTGAGACCAGTTTTAGATTCCGGTGCTTCACATCAAGTTCACTGTGTCCGTGGACCTTCATATTGACGATGAAACACAGAAATGGCATCGGAAATAAATACAAAAGGCACAATGACGACTTAAGTACAAGGAGACTGACTCTTCTTACTGTCTATGATTTGAGCCTTTCCTGTGAGGCCAGTTTTGGATTCCGATTCTTCAACTCAGGTTTACTGTATCACTTGGACCTTAATAATGACGATGAAACACTGAAATTGCACTGGAAATTAGTACAAGAGGCACAATGCCTACTTACACACAAGGAGACTGACTCTTCTTACTGTCTATGATTTGAGCCTTTTCCGTGAGGCCAGTTTTAGATTCCGATGCTTCACATCAGGTTTAGTGTATCCCTTGGACCTTCATATTGACGATGAAACACAGAAATTGCATCGGAAATAAATACAAAAGGCACAATGCCGACTTAAGTACAAGAAGACTGTCTCTCCTTACTGTCTATGATTTGAGCCTTTCCTGTGTGGATAGTATTAGATTCCAAAGCTTCACCTCAGGTTTACTGTATCCCTTGGACCTTCATATTGACGATGAAACACAGACAATTGCAACGGAATTAAATACAAAAGGCACAATGCCGACTTAAGTTAAAGAAGACTAACTCCTCTTACTCTCTGTGATTTGCGCGTTTCCTGTGAGACCAGTTTTAGATTCTGATGCTTCACTTCAGGTTTACTGTATCCGTTGGGCCTTCATATTGACGATGAAACACAGAAAATGCATCGGAAATAAATACAAAAGGCACATTGCCGACTTAAGTTAAAAAAGACTGAGTCTTCTTCCTGTCTGTGATTTGAGCCTCTTCTGTGAGACCAGTTTTAGGTTCCGATGCTTCACTTCACGTTTATTATACCCCTTTGACCTTCATATTGACGATGAAACACAGAAATTGCATCCGAATTTAATACAAAAGGCTCAATGAAGACTTAAGTTAAAGAAGACTGACTTTTCTTACTGTCTATGTTTTGAGTCTTTCCTGTGAGACCAGCTTTAGATTCCGATGCTTCACATCTAGTTTTCTGTATCCCTTGGACCTTCATATTAACGATGAAACACAGAAATGGCTTCGGAAATAATTACAAAAGGCACGATGACAACTTAAGTACAAGGAGACTGACCCTTCTTACTGGCTATGATTTGAGCCTTTCCTGTGAGGCCAGTTTTAGATTCCGATGCTTCACCTCAGGTTTACTGTATCCCTTGGACCTTTATATTGACGATGAAACACTGAAATTGCACTGGAAATAAATACAAGAGGCACAATGCCCACTTACATACAAGAAGACTGACTCTTCTTACTGTCAATGAATTGAGCCTTTCCCGTGAGGCCAGTTTTCGATTCTGATGCTTCACATCAGGTTTAGTGTACCCCTTGGACCTTCATATTGACGATGAAACACAGAAATTGCATCGGTAATAAATACAAACGGCACAATGCCGACTTAAGTACAAGAAGACTGACTCTTCTTACTGTCAATGATTTGAGCCCTCCTGTGAGGCCAGTATTAGATTCCGATGCTTCACCTCAGGTTTACTGTATCCCTTGGACCTTCATATTGACGATGAAACACAGTCAATTGCAACGGAATTAAATACAAAAGGCACATACCCGACTTAAGTTAAAGAAGACTAACTCCTCTTCCTGTCTGTGATTTGCGTCTTTCCTGTGAGACCTGTTTTAGATTCCGATGCTTCACATCAGGATTACTGTGTCCCTTGGGCCTTCATAATGACGATGAAACACAGAAATTGCATCGGAAATAAATACAATAGGCACAATGCCGACTTAAGTACAAGAAGACTGACTCTTCTTACTGTTTATGATTTGAGCCTTTCCTGTGAGGCCAGTTTTAGATTCCGATGCTTCACCTCAGTTTTACTGAATCCCTTGGACCTTCATATTGATGATGTAACACAGAAATTGGATCCGAATTTAATACAAAAGGCACAATGCCGACTTAAGTTAAAGAAGACTGACTGTTCTTACTGTCAATGATTTGAGCCTTTCCTCTGAGACCAGTTTTAGATTCCGGTGCTTCACATCAAGTTTACTGTATCCCTCGGACCTTCATATTGACGATGAAACACAGAAATGGCATCGGAAATAAATACAAAAGGCACAATGACGACTTAAGTACAAGGAGACTGACTCCTCTTACTGTTTATGATTTGAGCCTTTCCTGTGAGGCCTTTTTTAGATTACGATGCTTCACCACAGGTTTACTGTATCCCTTGAACCTTAATAATGACGATGAAACACTGAAATTGCACTGGAAATTAATACAAGAGGCACAATGCCTACTTACACACAAGAAGACTGACTCTTCTTACTGTCTATGATTTGAGCCTTTCCCGTGAAGCCAGTTTTAGTTTCTGATGCTTCACATCAGGTTCAGTCTGTCCCTTGGACCTTCATATTGACGATGAAACACAGATATTGCATTGGAAATAAATACAAAAGGCACGATGCCGACTTAAGTACAAGAAGACTGACTCTCCTTACTGTCTATGATTTGAGCCTTTCCTGTGAGACCAGTTTTAGATTCCGGTGCTTCACATCAAGTTTACTGTATCCCGTGGACCTTCATATTGACGATGAAACACAGAAATGGCATCGGAAATAAATACAAAAGGCAATGACGACTTAAGTACAAGGAGACTGACTCTTCTTACTGTCTATGATTTGAGCCTTTCATGTGAGGCCAGTTTTAGATTCCGATGCTTCACCTCAGGTTTACTGTATCCCTTGGACCTTAATAATGACGATGATACACTGAAATTGCACTGGAAATTAATACAAAAGGCACAATGCCTACTTACACACAAGAAGACTGACTCTTCTTACTGTCTATGATTTGAGCCTTTTCCGTGAGGCCAGTTTTAGATTCCGATGCTTCACATCAGGTTTAGTGTATCCCTTGGACCTTCATATTGACGATGAAACACAGAAATTGCATCGGAAATAAATACAAAAGGCACAATGCCGACTTAAGTACAAGAAGACTGACTCTTCTTCCTGTCTGTGATTTGGGCCTCTTCTGTGAGACCAGTTTTAGGTTCCGATGCTCCACTTCACGTTTATTATACCCCTTTGACCTTCATATTGACGATGAAACACAGAAATTGCATCCGAATTTAATACAAAAGGCTCAATGAAGACTTAAGTTAAGAAAGACTGACAGTTCTTACTGTCTATGCTTTGAGTCCTTCCTGTGAGACCAGCTTTAGATTCCGATGCTTCACATCTAGTTAACTGTATCTCTTGGACCTTCATATTAACGATGAAACACAGAAATGGCATCTGAAATAATAACAAAAGGCACGATGACAACTTAAGTACAAGGAGACAGACTCTTCTTCCTGGCTATGATTTGAGCCTTTCCTGTGAGGCCAGTTTTAGATTTCGATGCTTCACCTCAGGTTTTCTGTATCCCTTTGACCTTTATATTGACGATGAAACACTGAAATTGCACTGGAAATAAATACAAGAGGCACAATGCCTACTTACATACAAGAAGACTGACTCTTCTTACTGGCAATGATTTGAACCTTTCCCGTGAGGCCAGTTTTATTTTCCGATGCTTCACATCAGGTTTAGTGTACCCTTTGGACCATCATATTGACGATGAAACACAGAAATTGCATCGGTAATAAATACAGAAGGCACAATGCCGACTTAAGTACAAGAAGACTGACTCTTCTTACTGTCTATGATTTGAACCTTTCCTGTGAGGCCAGTATTAGATTCCGATGCTTCACCTCAGGTTTACTGTATCCCTTGGACCTTCATATTGACGATGAAACACAGACAATTGCAACGGAATTAAATACAAAAGGCACATACCCGACTTAAGTTAAAGAAGACTAACTCCTCTTACTGTCTGTGATTTGGGCCTTTCCTGTGAGACCAGTTTTAGATTCCGATGCTTCACTTCAGGTTTACTGTATCCCTTGGGCCTTCATAATGACGATGAAACACAGAAATTGCTTCGGAAATAAATACAATAGGATCAATGCCGCCTTTAGTACAAAAAGACTGACTCTTCTTACTGTTTATGATTTGAGCCTTTCCTGTGAGGCCAGTTTTAGAATCCGATGCTTCGCCTCAGTTTTACTGTATCCCTTGGACCTTCATATTGACGATGAAACACAGAAATTGCATCGTAAATAAATACAAAAGCACAATGTCGGCTTAAGTACAAGAAGACTGACTTTTCTTACTGTCTATGATTTCAGCCTTTCCTGTGAGGCCAGTTTTAGATTCCGATGCGTCACCTCAGGTGTACTGTATCCCTTGGACCTTCATATTGACGATGAACCACAGAAATTGCATCGGAAATAAATACAAAAGGCTCAATGCCGACTTAAGTTAAAGAAGTCTGATTCATCTTACTGTCTGTGATTTTACCCTTTCCTGTGAGACCAGTTTTATATTCCGATGCTTTACTTCAGGTTTACTGTATACCTTGGTCCTTCATATTTATATTGAAACACAGAAGTTGCATCGGAATTATATAGAAAATTCACAATGCCGACTTAAGTACAAGAAGACTGACTCTTCTTACAGTCTGCAATTTGAGCCTTTTATGTGAGACCAGTTTTAGATTCTGATGCTTCACCTCGGGTTCACTCTATCCCTTGGACATACATATTGACGATGAAACACAGAAATTGCATCGGAAATAAATACAAAAGGCACATTGCCGACTTAAGTTAAAGAAGACTGACTGTTCTTACTGTCTATGATTTGAGCCTTTCCTGTGAGATCAGTTTTAGATTCCGATGCTTCATATCAAGTTTAGTGTATCCATTGGACCATCATATTAACCATGAATCACAGAAATGGCATCGGAAATAATTACAAAAGGCACATTGACGACTTATGTACAAGGAGACTGACTCTTCTTACTGTCTATGATTTAAGCCTTTTATGTCAGACCAGTTTTAGATTCCGATGCTTCACCTCAGGTTTACTATATCCCTTGGACCTTTATATTGACGATGAAACACTGAAATTGCACTGGAAATAAATACAAGGGGCACAATGCCTACTTACATACAAGAAGACTGACTCTTCTTACTGTCTATGATTTGAGCCTTTACCCTAAAGCCAGTTTTAGACTCCGTTGCTTCACGTCAGGTTTAGTGTATCTCTTGGACCTTCATATTGACGATGAAGCACAGAAATTGCATCGGAAATAAATACAAAAGGCACAGTGCGGACTTAAGTACAAGAAGACTGACTCTTTATACTGTCTATGATTTGAGCCTTTCCTGTGAGGAAAGTACTAGATTCCGATGCTTCACCTCAGGTTTACTGTATCCCTTGGACCTTCATATTGACTATGAAACACAGAAATTGCATCGGAATTAAATACAAAAGGCACAAAGCCGACATAAGTACAAGAAGACTGACTCTTCTTACTGTCTATAATTTGAGCCTGTTATGTGAGACCAGTTTTAGATTCTGATGCTTTACCTCAGGTTTATTGTATCCCTTGGACCTACATATTGACGATGAAACACACAAATTGCATCGGAAATAAATACAAAAGGCACATTGCCGGCTTAAGTTTTGCGCCTTTCCTGTCAGACCAGTTTTAGATTCCGATGCTTCACTTCTGGTTTACTGTATCCCTTGGGCCTTCATATTGACGATGAAACACAGAAATTGTATCGGAAATAAATACAAAAAGCACAGTGCCGACTTAAGTACAAGAAGACTGACTCTTCTTACTGTTTACGATTTGAGCCTTTCCTGTGAGGCGAGTTTTAGGTTGCGCTGCTTCACCTCACTTTTTCTGTATCCCTTGGACTTTCATATTGACGATGAAACACAGAAATTGCATCCAAATGTAATACAAAGGCACAATCACGACTTAGGTTAAAGAAGACTGACTGTTCTTACTGTCTATGATTTGAGCCTTTCCTGTGAGACCAGTTTTAGATTTCGATGCTTCATATCAAGTTTACTGTATCCCTTGGACTTTCATATTGACGTTGAAACACAGAAACGGCATCGGAAATAAATACAAAAGGCACAATGACAACTTAAGTACAAGGAGACTGACTCTTCTTACTGTATATGATTTGAGCCTTTCGTGTGAGGCCAGTTTTAGATTCCGATGCTTCGCCTCAGGTTTACTGTATCCCTTGGACCTTTATATTGACGATGAAACACAGAAATTGCATAGGAAAAAAATACAAAATGCACAATGCCGACTTAAGTACAAGAAGACTGACTCTTCTTACCGTCTATGATTTGAGCCTTTCCTGTGAGGCCAGTTTTAGTTTCCGATTCTTCACCTCAGGTTTACTGTATCCCTTGGACCTTCATATTGACGATGAAACACAGAAATTGCATCGGAATTAAATACAAAAGGCACAATGCCGACTTAAGATAAAGGAGACTGACTCTTCTTACTGTCTGTGATCTGAGGATTCCCTGTGAGACCAGTTTTAGATTCCGATGCTTCACTTAAGGTGTACTGTATCTCTTGGACCTTCATATTAACGATGAAACACAGAAATTGCATCCAAATTAAATACAAATGGCAAAATGCCGACTTAAGTTAAAGAAGACTGACTGTTCTTATTGTCTAAGATTTGAGCCTTTCCTGTGAGACCAGTTTTAGATTCCGATGCTTCACCTCAGGTTTACTGTATCCTTTGGACCTTCATATTGACGATGAAACACAGAAATCGGATCGTAACTAAATACAAAAGGCACAATGCCGTCTTAAGTTCAAGAAGACTGACTTTTCTTACTGTCTATGATTTCAGCCTTTCCTGTGAGGCCAGTTTTAGATTCCGATGCTTCACCTAAGGTATCCTGTATCCCTTGGACCATCATATTGACGATGAAACACAGAAATTGCATCGGAATTAAATACAAAAGGCAAAATACCGAATTAAGTACAAGAGGTCTGACTCTCCTTACTTTGTATGATTTGAGCCTTTCCTGTCAGACCAGTTTTACATTCCGATGCTTCACCTCAGGTTTACTGTATCCCTTGGACCATCTTATTGACGATGAAACACAGAAATTGCATAGGAAAAAAATACAAAATGCACAATGCCGACTTAAGTACAAGAAGACTGACTCTTCTTTCCGTCTATGATTTGAGCTTTTCCTGTGAGGCCAGTTTTAGTTTCCGATTCTTCACCTCAGGTTTACTGTATCCCTTGGACCTTCATATTGGCCAAGAAACACAGTAATTGTATCGGAGTTCAATACAAAAGGCACAATTCCGACTTAAGTTAAAGAAGACTGACTCTTTTTACAGTCTATGATTTGAGCCTTTCCTGTGAGCCCAGTTTTAGATTCCAATGCTTCACTTCAGGTTTACTATATCCCTTGGACCCTCATATTGACGGTGAAACACAGAAATTGCATCGTAAATAAATACAAAAGGAACAATTCCGACTTAAGTACAAGAAGATTGACTCTCCTTAATGTCTATGATTTGAGCCTTTCCTGTGAGACCAGGCTTAGATTCCGATGCTTCACTTCAGGTTTACCGTATCCCTTGGACCTTCATATTGACGATGAAACACAGCTATTGCATCGGGAAAAAATCAAAAGGTTCAATGCCGACTTAAGTTCAAGAAGACTGACTCCTCTGACTGTCTATGATTTGAGCCTTTCCTGTGAGAACAGTTTTAGATTCCCTTGCTTCACTTCAGGTTCACTGTATACCTTGGTCCTTCATATTCGCGCTTACACACAGAAATTGCGTCAGAATTAAATACAAAATTCACAATGCCGACTTAAGTACAAGAAGACGGACTCTTCTTACAGTCTATGTATTGAGCCTTTCCTGTGAGACCAGTTTTAGATTCCCTTGCTCACTTCAGGTTTACTGTATCCCTTGGACCTTCATGTTGACGATGAAACACAGAAATTGCATCGGAAATAAATACAAAAGGCACAATGCCGACTTAAGTTAATGAAGACTGACTCTTCTTCCTGTCTGTGATTTGAACCATTCCTGTGAGAACAGTTTTAGATTCGGATGCATCACTTCGGGTTTATTGTATCCCTTGGACCTTCATTTTGACGATGAAATACAGAAATGGCATCGGAGTTAAATACAAAAGGCACAATGCCAACTTAAATACAAGAAGACTGACTCTTCTTATTGTCTATGAATTGAGCGATTCCTGTGAGACTAGTTTTAGATTCCGATGCTTCACATTAGGTTTACTGTTTCTTTTGGTCATTCATATTGACGATAAAACACAAGTATTGCATCAGAAATAAAAACAAAAGGCACAGTGGCGACTTGAGTACAAGAAGCACGACTCTTCTTACTGTCTATGATTTTAGCCTTTCCTGTGAGGCCAGTTTTAGATTCCGATGCTTCACTTCAGGTTTACTGAATCCCTCGGGCCTTCATATTGACGATGAAACACAGAAATGGCATCGAAAGTAAATTCAAAAGGCACAATGACGACTTAAGTACAAGAAGACGGACTCCTCTTACTCTCTATGATTTGAGCCTTTAATGTGAGGCCAGTTTTAGATTCCGATGCTCACCTCAGGTTTATTGTATCCCTTGGATCTTCATATTGGCGATAAGGCACAGAAATTGCATCGGAATTAAATACAAAAGGCACAATGCCGACTTAAGTTAAGAAAGACTGACTCTTCTTACTGTCTGTGATTTGAGCCTTTCCTGTGAGAGCAATTTTTGATTCCGATGTTTAACTTCAGGTTTACTGTATCCCTTGGGCCTTCATATTGACGATGAAACAGAGAAATTGCATCGGAAATAAATTCAAAGTGAACAATGCCGACTTAAGTACAAGAAGACTGACCCTTCTTACTGTCTATGTTGAGCCATTCCTCTGAGGTCAGTTTTAGATTCCGATGCTCCACCTCAGGTTTACTGTATCCCTTGGACCTTCATATTGACGATGAAACACAGAAATTGCATCGGAAATAATTAAAAAAGGCACAATGCCGACTTAAGTACAAGAAGACTGACTCATCTTACTGTCTATGGTTTGAGCCTTTCCTGTGAGGCCAGTTTTACGTGCCGATGGTTCACCTCAGGTTTACTGTATCCCTTGGGCCTTCATATTGACGATGAAACACAGAAATTGCATCGGCATTAAATACAAATCTCACAATGCCGACTTAAGTTAAAGAAGACTGACTCTTCTTACTGTCTGTTATTTGAGCTTTTCCTGTGAGAGAAGTTTTAGATTCCGATGCTACACTTCAGGTTTACTGTATCCCTTGGGCCTTCATTTTGACGATGAAACAGAGAAATTGCATCGAAAATAATTACAAATGGCACAATTCCGACTTAAGTACAAGAAGACTGACTTTTCTTACTGTCTATGGTTTGAGCCTTTCCTGTGAGGCCAGTTCTAGATTCCGATGCATCACCTACGGTTTACTGTATCCCTTGGACCTTCATATTGGCATAGAAACACAGAAACTGTATCGGAATTCAATACAGAAGGCACAATTCCGTCATTAGTTAAAGAAGACTGACTCTTCTTAATGTCTGTGATTTGAGTCTTTCCCATGAAACCAGCTTTAGATTTCGATGCTTCACTTCAGGTTTACTGTATCCCTTTGGCCTTCATATTGACGATGAAACACAGAAATTGCATCGGAAATAAATACAATAGGCACATTGCCGACTTAAGTACAAGAAGTCTGGCTCTTGTAACTCTTTATGATTTGAGCCTTCCCTGTGGCGGCAGTTTTAGAATCCGATGCTTCACCTCAGTTTTACTGTATCCCTTGGACCTTCATATTGACGATGAAACACAGAAATTGCATCGGAATTAAATACAAAAGGCACAATGCCAACTTAAGTTAAAGAAGACTGACTGTTCTTACTGTCTGTGATTTTAGCCTTTCCTGTGAGACCTGTTTTAGATTTCGATGCTTCACCTCAGGTTTACTGTATCCCTTGGACCTTCATATTGACTATGAAACACAGAAATTGCATCGGAATTAAATACAAAAGGCACAAAGCCGACATAAGTACAAGAAGACTGACTCTTCTTACTGTCTATAATTTGAGCCTGTTATGTGAGACCAGTTTTAGAATCTGATGCTTCACCTCAGGTTTATTGTATACCTTGGACCTACATATTGACGATGAAACACAGAAATTGCATCGGAATTAAATACAAAAGGCACAATGTCGACTTAAGTACAAGATGACTAACTCTTCTTACTGTCTATGATTTGAGCCTTTCCTGTGAGGCCAGTTTTAGATTCCGATGCTTCACCTCAGGTTTACTGTATCCCTTGGACCTTTATATTGACGATGAAACACTGAAATTGCACTGGAAATTAATACAAGAGCACAATGCCTACTTACATACAAGAAGACTGACTCTTCTTACTGTCTATGATTTGAGCCTTTCCCGTGAGGCCAGTTTTAGATTCCGATGCTTCACATCGGGTATAGTGTATCCCTTGGACCATCATATTGACGATGAAACACAGAAATTGCATCGGAAATAAATACAAATGGCACAATGCCGACTTAGGTGCAAGAAGACTGACTCTTCTTACTGTCTATGTTTTGAGCCTTTCCTGTGAGGCCAGTATTAGATTCCAATGCTTCACCTCAGGTTTACTGTATCCCTTGGACCTTCATATTGACGATGAAACGCAGACAATTGCAACGGAATTAAATACAAAAGGCACATTGCCGACTTAAGTTATAGAAGACTAACTCCTCTTGCTGTCTGTGATTTGCGCCTTCCCTGTGCGACCAGTATTAGATTCCGATGCTTCACTTCAGGTTTACTGTATCCCTTGGGCCTTCATATTGACGGTGAAACACAGAAATGGCATCGGAAATAAATACAAAAGGCACAATGACGACTTAAGTACAAGGAGACTGACTCTTCTTACTGTCTATGATTGGAGCCATTCCTGTGAGGCCAGTTTTAGATTCCGATGCTTCACCTCAGGTTTACTGTACCCCTTGGACCTTTACATTGACGATGAAACACTAAAATTGCACTGGAAATAAATACAAGAGGCACAATGCCTACTTACATACAAGAAGACTGACTCTTCTTACTGTCTACGATTTGAGCCTTTGCCGTGAGGCCAGTTTTAGGTTCCGATGCTTCACATCAGGTTTAGTGTATCCCTTGGACCTTCATGTTGACGATGAAACACAGAAATTTCATCGGAAATAAATACAAAAGGCACAATGCCGACTTAAGTACAAGAAGACTGACTCTTCTTACTGTCTATGATTTGAGCCTTTCCTGTGAGGCCAGTATTAGATTCCGATGCTTCACCTCAGGTTTACTGTATCCCTCGGACGTTCATATTGACGATGAGACACAGACAATTGCAACGGAATTACATACAAAAGGCACATTGCCGACATAAGTTAAAGAAGACTAACTCCTCTTACTAATTGTGATTCGCGCCTTTCCTGTGAGACCAGTTTTAGATTCCCATGGTTCACTTCAGGTTTCTGTATCCCTTGGGCCTTCATATTGACGATGAAACACAGAAATTGCATCGGAAATAAACACAATAGGCACAATGCCAACTTAAGTACAAGAAGACTGACTCTTCTTACTGTTTATGATTTGAGCCTTTCCTGTGAGGCCAGTTTTAGATTCCGATGCTTCACCTCAGTTTTACTGTATCCCTTGGACCTTCATATTGACGATGAAACACAGAATTTGCATCCGAATTTAATACAAAAGGCACAATGGCGACTTAAGTTAAAGAAGACTGACTGTTCTTACTGTCTATGATTTGAGCCTTTCCTGTGAGACCAGTTTTAGATTACGATGCTTCACCTCAGGTTTACTGTATCCCTTGGACCTTTATATTGACGATGAAACACTGAAATTGCACTGGAAATTAATACAAGAGCACAAAGCCTACTTACATACAAGAAGACTGACTCTTCTTACTGTCTATGGTTTGAGCCTTTCCCGTGAGGCCAGTTTTAGATTACTAACTAAATTTTAGTAACTAAATACAAAAGGCACAATGGCGACTTAAGTTAAAGAAGACTGACTTTTCTTACTGTCTATGATTTCAACCTTTCCTGTGAGGAAAGTTTTAGATTCCAGTGCTTCACCTAAGGTGTACTGTATCCCTTGGACCATCATATTGGCGATGAAACACAGAAATTGCATCGGAATTAAATACAAAAGGCTCAATGCCGACTTAAGTTCAGGAAGACTGATTCTTCTTACTGTCTGTGATTTGAGCCTTTCCTGTGAGACCAGTTTTAGATTCCAATGATTCACTTCAGGTTTACTGTATCCCTTGGTCCTTCATATTCAAATTGAAACACAGTGGTTGCATCGGAATTATATACAAAATTCACAATGCCGACTTAAGTTAAGGAAGGCTGACTCTTCTCCCTGTCAATGTTTAGAGCCTTTCCTGTGAGACCATTTCTAGATTCCGATGCTTCACTTCAGGTTTACTGTATCCCTTGGACCTTCATATTGACATTGAAACACAGAAATAGCATCGGAATTAAATACAAAAGGCACAAAGCCGACATAAGTACAAGAAGACTGACTCTTCTTACTGTCTACAATTTGAGCCTTTTATGTGAGACCAGTTTTAGATTCTGATGCTTCACCTCAGGTTTACTGTATCCCTTGGACCTACATATTGATGATGATAAACAGAAATTGCATCGGAGATAAATGCAAAAGGCACATTGCCGTCTTAAGTTAAAGAAGACTGACTCTTCTTCCTGTCTGTGATTTGAGCCTTTTCTGTGAGACCAGTTTTAGATTCCGATGCTTCACTTTAGGTTTACTGTATCCCTTGAACCTTCATATTGACGATGAATCACAGACAATTGCAACGGAATTAAATACAAAAGGCACATTGCCAACTTAAGTTAAAGAAGACTAACTCCTCTTACTGTCTATGATTTGCGCCTTACCTGTGAGACCAGTTTTAGATTCTGATGCTTCACATCAAGTTTATTGTATCCATTGGACCATCATATTAACGATGAAACACAGAAATGGCATCGGAAATAAATACAAAAGACAAAATGACGACTTAAGTACTAGGAGACTGACTCTTCTTACTGTCTATGATTTGAGCCTTTGCTGTGAGGCCAGTTTTAGATTCCGATGCTTCATATCAGTTTGAGTGTATCCCTTGGACCTTCATATTGACGATGAAACACAAAAATTGCGTCGGAAATAAATACAAAAGGCACAATGCCGACTTAAGTA
Organism: Schistocerca americana; assembly: GCF_021461395.2. NCBI lineage: Eukaryota > Metazoa > Arthropoda > Insecta > Orthoptera > Acrididae > Schistocerca > Schistocerca americana. The sequence goes on from NC_060126.1 coordinate 14,742,619, forward strand.
CAAGAAGACTGACTCTTCTTACTGTGTATGATTTGAGCCCTTCCTGTGAGGCCAGTATTAGATTCCGATGCTTCACCTCAGGTTTAGTGTAACCCTTGGACCTTCATATTGACGATGAAACACAGACAACTCCAACGGAACTAAATACAAAAGGCACACTGCCGACTTAATTTAAGGAAGACTAACTCCTCGTACTGTCCCTGATTTGCGCCTTTCCTGTGAGACCAGTTTTAGATTCCGATGCTTCACTTCAGGTTTACTGTATCCCTTGGGCCTTCATATTGACGATGAAACACAGAAATTGCATCGGAAATAAATACAATAGGCACATTGCCGACTTAAGTACAAGAAGTCTGGCTCTTGTTACTGTTTATGATTTGAGCCGTCCCTGTGGCGCCAGTTTTAGATTCCGATGCTTCACCTCAGTTTTACTGTATCCCTTGGACCTTCATATTGACGATGAAACACAGAAATTGCATCGGAATTAAATACAAAAGGCACAATGCCAACTTAAGTTAAAGGAGACTGACTCTTCTTACTGTCTGTGATCTGAGGATTCACTGTGAGACCAGTTTTAGATTCCGATGCTTAAGGTGTACTGTATCCCTTGGACTTTCATATTGACGATGAAACGCAGAAATTGCATCCAAAATAAATACAAATGGCAAAATGCCAACTTAACTTAAAGAAGACTGACTGTTCTTACTGTCTGTGATTTGAGCCTTTCCTGTGAGACCTGTTTTAGATTTCGATACTTCACCTCAGGTTTACTGTATCCCTTGGACCTTCATATTGACTATGAAACACAGAAATTGCATCGGAATTACATACAAAAGGCACAAAGCCGACATAAGTACAAGAAGACTGACTCTTCTTACTGTCTATAATTTGAGCCTGTTATGTGAGACCAGTTTTAGAATCTGATGCTTCACCTCAGGTTTATTGTATACCTTGGACCTACATATTGACGATGAAACACAGAAATTGCATCGGAATTAAATACAAAAGGCACAATGCCGACTTAAGTACAAGATGACTAACTCTTCTTACTGTCTATGATTTGAGCCTTTCCTGTGAGGCCAGTTTTAGATTCCGATGCTTCACCTCAGGTTTACTGTATCCCTTGGACCTTTATATTGACGATGAAACACTGATATTGCACTGGAAATTATTACAAGAGCACAATGCCTAATTACATACAAGAAGACTGACTCTTCTTACTGTCTACGATTTGAGCCTTTGCCGTGAGGCCAGTTTTAGATTCCGATGCTTCACATCAGATTTAGTGTATCCCTTGGACCTTCATGTGGACAATGAAAGACAGAAATTTCATCGGAAATAAATACAAATGGCACAATGCCGACTTAAGTACAAGAAGACTGACTCTTCTTACTGTCTATGATTTGAGCCTTTCCTGTGAGGCCAGTATTAGATTCCGATGCTTCACCTCAGGTTTACTGTATCCCTTATACGTTCATATTGACGATGAAACACAGACAATTGCAACGGAATTACATACAAAAGGCACATTGCCGACATAAGTTAAAGAAGACTAACTCCTCTTACTAATTGTGATTCGCGCCTTTCCTGTGAGACCAGTGTTAGATTCCGATGGTTCACTTCAGGTTTACTGTATCCCTTGGGCCTTCATATTGACGATGAAACACAGAAATTGCATCGGAAATAAACACAATAGGCACAATGCCAACTTACGTACAAGAAGACTGACTCTACTTACTGTTTATGATTTGAGCCATTCCTGTGAGGCCAGTTTTAGATTCCGATGCTTCACCTCAGTTTTACTGTATCCCTTGGACCTTCATATTGACGATGAAACACAGAATTTGTCTCCGAATTTAATACAAAAGGCACAATGGCGACTTAAGTTAAAGAAGACTGACTGTTCTTACTGTCTATGATTTGAGCCTTTCCTGTGAGACCAGTTTTAGATTTCGATGCGTCACATCAAGTTTACTGTATCCCCTGGACCTTCATATTGACGATGAAATACAGAAATGGCATCGGAAATAAATTCAAATGGCACAATGACGACTTAAGTACAAGGAGACTGACTCTTCTCACTGTCTATGATTTGAGCCTTTCCTGTGAGGCCAGTTTTAGATTCTGATGCTTCACCTCAGGTTTACTGTATCCCTTGGACCTTTATATTGACGATGAAACACTGAAATTGCACTGGAAATTAATACAAGAGCACAAAGCCTACTTACATACAAGAAGACTGACTCTTCTTACTGTCTATGATTTGAGCCTTTCCCGTGAGGCCAGTTTTAGGTTACTAACTACATTTTAGTAACTAAATACAAAAGGCACAATGCCGGCTTAAGTACAAGAAGACTGACTTTTCTTACTGTCTATGATTTGAGCCTTTCCTGTGAAGCCTGTATTAGATTCCGATGCTTCACCTCAGGATTGCTGCAACCCTTGGGCCTTCATATTGACGATGAAACACAGAAATTGGATCGGAATTAAATACAAAAGCACAATGTCGACTTAAGTTAAAGAAGACTGACTCTTCTTACTGTCTGTGATCTGAGCCTTTCCTGTGAGACCAGATTTAGATTCCGATGCTTCACTTCAGGTTTACTATGTCCCTTGTGCCTTCATATTCACGATGAAACACAGAAATTGCATCGGAAATAAATTCAAAAGGCACAATGCTGACTTAAGCACAAGAAGACCTACTCCTCTTTCTCTCTATGATTTGAGCCGTCCCTGTGAAACCAGTTTTAGATTCCGATGCTTCACTTCAGGTTTACTGTATCCCTTGGGCCTTCATATTGACGATGAAACACAGAAATTGCATCGGCATTAAATACAAATGGCACAATGCCGACTTAAGTTAAAGAAGACTGACTCTTCTTACTGTTTGTGATTTGAGCCTTTCCTGTGGGACCAGTTTTTGATTCCGATGCTTTACCTCAGGTTTACTGTATCCCTTGGATCTTCATATTGACGATTAGGCACAGAAATTGCATCGGAATTAAATACAAAAGGCACAATGCCGACTTAAGTACAAGAAGACTGACTCTTCTTACTGTCTATGTTTTGAGCCTTTCCTGTGAGAACAGTTTTACATTCCCTTGCTTCACTTCAGGTTTACTGTATCCCTTGGTCCTTCATATTCACAATGAAACACAGAAATTGCATCGGAATTAAATACAAAATTCACAATGCCGACTTAAGTACAAGAAGACTGACTCTTCTAACTGTCCATTGACATTGAGCCATTCCTGTGAGACCAATTTAAGATTTCAATGCTTCACTTCAGGTTTACTGTATCCCTTGGTCCTTCATATTCGCGCTTAAACACAGAAATTGCATCAGAATTAAATACAAAATTCACAATGCCGACTTAAGTACAAGAAGACGGACTCTTCTTACAGTCTTTGTTTTGAGAATTTCCTGTGAGACCAGTTTTAGATTCCCTTCCTTCACTTCAGGTTTACTGTATCCCTCGGACCTTCATGTTGACGATGAAACACAGAAATTGCATCGGAATTAAATACAAAAGGCACAATGCCGACTTAAGTTAAAGAAGACTGACTCTTCTTCCTGCCTGTGATTTGAGCCATTTCTGTGAGAACAGTTTTAGATTCGGGGCTTCACTTCGGGTTTGTTGTATCCCTTGGACCTTCATATTGACGATGAAACACAGAAATGGCATGGGAATTAAATACAAAAGGCACAATGCCGACATAAGTACAAGAAGACTGACTATACTTACTGTCTATGATTTTAGCCTTTCCTGAGAGGCCAGTTTTAGATTCCGATGCTTCACCTCAGGTTTACTGTATGCCCTGTACCTTCATGTTGACGATCAAACACAGAAATTGCACCAGAATTAAAGACAAAAGGCACAAATTCGACTTACGTGAAAGAAGACTCACTCTTCTCACTGTCTGTGATTTGAGCCTTTCCTGTGAGACCAGTTTTAGATTCCGATGCTTCACTTCAGGTTTACTGTATCCCTTGGGCCTTCATATTGACGATGAAACACAGAAATGTCATCGAAAATAAATTCAAAAGGCACAATAACGACTTAAGTACAAGATGACTGTCTCCTCTCACTCTCTATGATTTGAGCCTTTCCTGTGAGGCCAGTTTTAGATTCCGATGCTTCACCTCAGGTTTATTGTATCCCTTGGATCTTCATATTGACGATAAGGCACAGAAATTGCATCGGAAATAATTACAAAAGGCACAATGCCGACTTAAGTACAAGAAGACTGACTCATCTTACTGTCTATGGTTTGCGCCTTTCCTGTGAGGCCAGTTTTACAGCCGATGCTTCACCTCAGGTTTACTGTAACCCATGGACCTCCATATTGACTATGAAACACAGAAATTGCATCGGAATTAAATACAAAAGGCTCAATGCCGACTGAAGTTAAAAAAGACTGATTCTTCTTACTGTCTGTGATTTGAGCCTTTCCTGTGAGACCAGTTTTAGATTCCGATGCTTCACTTCAGGTTTACTGTATCCCTTAGACCTTTATATTTACGAAGAAGCACAGAAATAGCATCGCAATTAAATACAAAAGGCACAATGCCGACTTAAGTTAAAGAAGACTGACTCGTCTTACTGACTGTGATTTGAGCCATTCCTGTGAGACCAGTATTAGATCCCGATGCTTCACCTCAGGTTTACTGTATCCCTTGGATCTTCATATTAACGATGAAACACAGAAATTAAATCGGAAATAATTACAAAAGCCACAATGCCGACTTAAGTACAAGAAGACTGACTCTTCTTCCTGTCTATGTTTAGAGCCTCTCCTGTGAGAACAGTTTTGGTTTCCCTTCCCTCACTTCAGGTTTACTGTATCCCTTGGTCCTTCATATTCACATTGAAACACAGAAGTTGCATCGGTAATAAATACGAAATTCACAATGCCGAAATAAATACAAGAAGACTGACTCTTCTTACTGTCAATGTTTTGAGCCTTTCCTGTGAGATCTTTTTTAGATTCCGATGCTTCACTTCAGGTTTACTGTATCCCTTGGACCTTCATATCGACTATGAAACGCAGAAATTGCATCGGAATTAAATACAAAACGCATAATGCCGACTTAAGTACAAGAAGGCAGACTTTTCTTACTGTCCATAATTTGAGCCCTTTATGTGAGCCCAGGTTTAGATTCTGATGCTTCACCTCAGGTTTACTGTACCCCTTGAGCTTCATATTGACGACGAAACACAGAAATTGCATCCGAATTAAATACAAAAGTCACAATGCCGACTTAAGTTCAAGAAGACTGACTCTCCTTACTGTCGATGTTTAGAGCCTTTCCTGTGAGACCATTTTTAGACTCCGATGCTTCACTTCAGGTTTACTGTATCCCTTGGACCTTCATTTTGACTATGAAACACAGAAATTGTATCGGAAGTAAATACAAAATGCACAATGATGAGTTAAGTACAAGAAGACTGACTCTTCTTACTGTCTATGATTTGAACCTTTCCTGTGAAGCCTGTATTAGATACCGATGCTTCACCTCAGGATTGCTGCATCCCTTGGACCTTCATATTGACGATGAAACACAGAAATTGGATCGGAATTAAATACAAAAGCACAATGTCGACTTAAGTTAAAGAAGACTGACTCTTCTTACTGTCTGTGATTTGAGCCTTTCCTGTGAGACCAGATTTAGATTCCGATGCTTCACTTCAAGTTTACTGTATCCCTTGGGCCTTCATATTCACGATGAAACACAGAAATTGCATCGGAAATAAATTCAAAAGCCACAATGCCGACTTAAGCACAAGAAGACCGACTCCTCTTTCTCTCTATGATTTTAGCCGTTCCTCTGATACCAGTTTTAGATTCCGATGCTTCACCTCAGGTTTACTGCATCCCTTGGGCCTTCATATTGACGATGAAACACAGAAATTGCATCGGCATTAAATACAAATGGCACAATACCGACTAAAGTTAAAGAAGACTGACTCTTCTTACTGTCTGTGATTTGAGCTTTTCCTGTGAGACCAGTTTTAGATTCCGATGCTTTACCTCAGGTTTACTGTATCCCTTGGATCTTCATATTGACGTTTAGGCTCAGAAATTGCATTGGAATTAAATACAAAAGGCACAATGCCGACTTAAGTGCAAGAAAACTGACTCTTCTTACTGTCTATGTTTTGAGCCTTTCCTGTGAGAACAGTTTTAGATTCCCTTGCTTCACTTCAGGTTAACTGTATCCCTTGGTCCTTCATATTCACAATGAAACACAGAAATTGCATCGTAATTAAAAACAAAATTCACAATGCCGACTTAAGTATAAGAAGACTGACTCTTCTAACTGTCAATGTTTTGAGCTATTCCTGTGAGACCAATTTAAGATTTCAATGCTTCACTTTAGGTTTACTGTATCCCTTGTAACTTCATATTGACTATGATACACAGAAACTGCATCGGAATTAAATACAAAATTCACAATGCCGACTTAAGTACAAGAAGACTGACTCTTCTTACTGTCTATTATTTGAGCCTTTTCTGTGAGACCAGTTTTAGATTCTGATGCTTCACCTCAGGTTTACTGTATCCCTTCGACCTTCATATTAACGACGAGTTACAAAAATTGAATCGTAAAAAAATACAAAAGGCACAATGCCGACCTAAGTACAAGAAGACTGACTCTTCTTACTGTCTATGTTTTGAGCCTTTCCTGTGGAACCAGTTTTAGATTCCGGTGCTTCAGCTCAGGTTTACTGTATCCCTTCGGACCTTCATATTGGCCATGAAACACAGTAATTGTATCGGAATTAAATACAAACGGCACAATTCCGACTTAAGTTAAAGAAGGCTGACTCTTCTTAATGTCTGTAATTGGAGCCTTTCCTGTGAGACCAGTTTTAGGCTCCAATGCTTCACTTCCGGTTTACTGTATCTCTTGGTCCACCATATTAACGATGAAACACAGAAATTGCAACGGAAATAAATACAAAAGGCACAATTCCGTCTTAAGTACAAGAAGACTGACTCTTCTTACTGTTTATGATTTGAGCCTTTCCTGTGAGACCAATTTTAGATTCCGATGCTTCACTTCAGGTTTACTGTATCCCTTGGACCTTCATATTGACGATGAAACACAGAAATTGCATCGGAATTAAATATAAAATTCACAATGACGACTTAAGTACAATATGACTGACTCCTCTTACTCTCTATGATTTGAGCCTTTCCTGTGAGGCCAGTTTTAGATTCCGATGCTTCACCTCAGGTTTATTGTATCCCTTGGATCTTCATATTGACGATATGGCACAGAAATTGCATCGGACATAATTACAAAAGGCACAATGCCGACTTAAGTACAAGAAGACTGACTCTTCTTACTGTCAATGTTTTGAGCCTATCCTGTGAGATCTTTTTTAGATTCCGATGCTTCAGTTCAGGTTTACTGTATGCCTTGGACCTTCATATCGACTATGAAATACAGAAATTGCATCGGAATTAAATACAAAACGCATAATGCCGACTTAAGTACAAGAAGACTAACTTTTCTTACTGTCCATAATTTCAGCCCTTTATGTGAGCCCAGTTTTAGATTCTGATGCTTCACCTCAGGTTTACTGTACCCCTTGAACCTTCATATTGACGACGAAACACAGAAATTCCATCCGAATTAAATACAAAAGTGACAATGCCGACTTAAGTACAAGTAGACTGACTCTTCTTACTGTCAATGTTTAGAGCCTTTCCTGTGGACCATTTTTAGACTCCGTTGCTTCACTTCAGGTTTACTGTATCCCTTGGACCTTCATATTGACTATGAAACACAGAAATTGTATCGGAAGTAAATACAAAATGCACAATGATGACTTAAGTACAAGAAGACTGACTCTTCTTACTGTCTACGATTTGAGCCTTTCCTGTGAAGCCTGTATTAGATTCCGATGCTTCACCTCAGGATTGCTGCATCCCTTGGACCTTCATATTGACGATGAAACACAGAAATTGGATCGGAATTATATACAAAAGCACAATGTCGACTTAAGTTAAAGAAGACTGACTCTTCTTACTGCCTGTGATTCGAGCCTTTCCTGTGAGACCAGACTTGGATTCCGATGCTTCACTTCAGGTTTACTGTATCCCTTGAGCCTTGATATTCACGATGAAACACAGAAATTGCATCGGAAATAAATTCAAAAGGCACAATGCCGACTTAAGCACAAGAAGACCGACTCCTCTTTCTCTCTATGATTTGAGCCTTTCCTGTGAAACCAGTTTTAGATTCCGATGCTTCACATCAGGTTTACTGTATCTCTTAGGCCTTCATATTGACGATGAAACACAGAAATTGCATCGGCATTAAATACAAATGGCACAATGCCGACTTAAGTTAAAGATGACTGACTCTTCTTACTGTCTGTGATTTGAGCCTTTCCTGTGAGACCAGTTTCAGATTCCGATGCTTCACCTCAGGTTTACTGTATCACTTGGATCTTCATATTGACGATGAAACACAGAAATTGCATCGGCATTAAATACAAATGGCACAATGCCGACTTAAGTTAAAGAAGACTGACTCTTCTTGCTGTCTGTGATTTGAGCCTTTCCTGTGAGACAAGTTTCAGATTCCGATGCTTTACCTCAGGTTTACTGTATCCCTTGGACCATCTTATTGACGATGAAACAGAGAAATTGCATCGGAAATAAATACAAAGGCCACAATGCCGACTTAAGTACAGGAAGACTGACTCTTCTTATTGTCTATGATTTGTGCCTTTCCTGTGAGGTCAGTTTTGGATTCCGATGCTTCACCTCAGGTCTACTGTATCCCTTAGACCTTCATGTTGACGATGAAACACATGAATTGCAACGGAAATAAATACAATAGGCACAATTCCGACTTAAGTACAAGAAGACTGACTTTTCTTACTGTCTATGGTTTGAGCCTTTCCTGTGAGGCCAGTTTTAGATTCCGATGCATCACCTAAGGTTTACTGTATCCCTTGGACCTTCATATTCGCATAGAAACACAGAAACTGTATCGGAATTCAATACAAAAGGCACAATTCCGACATTAGTTAAAGAATACTGACTCTTCTTAATGTCTGGGATTTGAGTCTTTCCCGTGAAACCAGTTTTAGATTTCGATGCTTCGCTTCAGGTTTACTGTATCCCTTGGACCATCATATTGACTATGAAACACAGAAATTGTATCGGAAATAAATAAAAAAGGCACAATACCGACTTAAGAACAAGAAGAGTGACTCTTCTTACCATCTATGATTTGAGCCTTTCCTGTGAGACCAGTTTCAGATTCCGATGCTTCACTTCAGGTTTACTGTATAACTTGGACCTCCATATTGACGACGAAACACAGAAATTGCATCGGAATTAAATACAAAATGCTCAATGCCGACTTAAGTCAAAGAAGTCTGATTCTTCTTACTGTCTGTGATTTGAGCCTTTCCTGTATGACCAGTTTTAGATTAATATGCTTCACTTCAGGTTTATTGTATCCCTTGGACCTTCATATTGACGATGAAACACATAAATTGCATCGGAAATAAATACAAAAGGCACAATGCCGACTTAAGTACAAGAAGACTGACTCTTCTTACTGTCAATGATTTGAGCCTTTCCTGTGAGACCAGTTTTAGATTCCGATGCTCCACTTCAGGTTTACTGTATCCCTTGTACCTTCATATTAACGACGAAACACAGAAATTGCATCGGAAAAAAATACAAAAGGCACAATGCCGACTTAAGTACAAGAAGATTGACTCTTCTTACTGTCTATGTTTTGAGCCTTTGCTGTGAGAACAGCTTTTGATTCCCTTGCTTCACTTCAGGTTTACTGTAACCCTTGGTCGTTCATTTTCACATTAAAACACAGAAGTTGCATCGGAATTATATATAAAATTCACAATGCCGACTTAGGTACAAGAAGACTGACTCTTCTTACTGTCAATGTTTAGAGCCTTTCCTGTGAGACCAGTTTTAGATTCCGATGCTTTACTTCAGGTTTACTGTATCCCTTGGGCCTTCATATTGACGATGAAACACAGAAATTGCATCGAAAATACGTTCAAACGGCACAATGCCGACTTAAGCACAAGAAGACCGACTCCTCTTTCTCTCTATGATTTGAGCCGTTCCTGTGAAACAAGATTTAGATTCCGATGCTTCACTTCAGGTTTACTGTATCCCTTGGGCCTTCATATTGACGATGAAACACAGAAATTACATCGGCATTAAGTACAAATGGCACAATGCCGACTTATGTTAAAGAAGACTGACTCTTCTTACTGTCTGTGATTTGAGCCTTTCTTGTGAGACCAGTTTTAGATTCCGATGCCTTTCCTCAGGTTTACTGTATCCCTTGGATCTTCATATTGACGATTAGGCACAGAAATTGCATCGGAATTAAATACAAAAGGCACAATGCCGACTTAAGTACAAGAAGACTGACTCTTCTTACTGTCTATGTTTTGAGCCTTTCCTGTGAGAACCATTTTAGATTCCCTTGCTTCACTTCAGGTTTACTGTATCCCTTGGTCCTTCATATTCACAATGAAACACAGAAATTGCATCGGAATTAAATACAAAATTCACAATGCCGACTTAAGTACAAGTAGACTGACTCTTCTAACTGTCAATGTTTTGAGCCATTCCGGTGAGACCAATTTAAGATTTCAATGCTTCACTTCAGGTTTACTGTATCCCTTGTAACTTCATATTGACTATGAAACACAGTAACTGCATCGGAATTAAATACAAAAGGCACAATGCCGACTTAAGTACAAGAAGACTGACTCTTCTTACAGTCTATTATTTGAGCCTTTTTTGTGAGACCAGATTTAGATTCCGATGCTTCACTTCAGGTTTACCGTATCCCTTGGACCCTCATATTGACAATGAAACACAGAAATGGCATCGGAATTAAATACAAAAGGCACAATGCCGCTTTAAGTACAAGAAGACTGACTATTCTTACTGTCTATGATTTTAGCCTTTCCTGTGAGGCCAGTTTTAGATTCTGATGCTTCACCTCAGGTTTACTGTATGCCCTGTACCTTCATGTTGACGATCAAACACAGAAATTGCACCAGAATTAAAGACAAAAGGCACAAATTCGACTTATGTGAAAGAAGACTCACACTTCTTACTGTCTGTGATTTGAGCCTTTCCTGTGAGACCAGTTTTAGATTCCGATGATTCACTTCAGGTTTACTGTATTCCTTGGGCCTTCATATTGACGATGAAACACAGAAATGGCATCGAAAATAAATTCAAATGTCACAATGACGACTTAAGTACAATATGACTGACTCCTCTTACTCTCTATGATTTGAGCCTTTCCTGTGAGGCCAGTTTTAGATTCCGATGCTTCACCTCAGGTTTATTGTATCCCTTGGATCTTCATATTGACGATAAGGCACAGAAATCGCATCGGAAATAATTACAAAAGGCACAATGCCGACTTAAGTACAAGAAGACTGACTCATCTTACTGTCTATGGTTTGCGCCTTTCCTGTGAGGCCAGTTTTACATGCCGATGCTTCACCTCAGGTTTACTGTAACCCATGGACCTCCATATTGACTATGAAACACAGAAATTGCATCGGAATTAAATACAAAAGGCTCAATGCCGACTGAAGTTAAAAAAGACTGATTCTTCTTACTGTCTGTGACTTGAGCCTTTCCTGTGAGACCAGTTTTAGATTCCGATGCTTCACTTCAGGCTTAGTGTATCCCTTAGACCTTTATATTGACGAAGAAGCACAGAAATAGCATCGCAATTAAATACAAAAGGCACAATGCCGACTTAAGTTAAAGAAGACTGACTCGTCTTACTGACTGTGATTTGAGCCTCTCCTGTGAGACCAGTTTTAGATTCCGATGCTTCACCTCAGGTTTACTGTATCCCTTGCACCTTCATATTGACGGTGAAACACAGAAATTGCATCGTAAATAAATACAAAAGGAACAATTCCGACTTAAGTACAAGAATATTGACTCTTCTTACTGTCTATGATTTGAGCCTTTCCTGTGAGACCAGGCTTAGATTCCGATGCTTCACTTCAGGTTTACCGTATCCCTTGGACCTTCATATTGACAATGAAACACAGCTATTGCATCGGGAAAAAATCAAAAGGCTCAATGAAGACTTAAGTACAAGAAGACTGACTCCTCTGACTGTCTATGATTTGAGTCTTTCCTGTGAGAACAGTTTTAGATTCCCTTGCTTCACTTCAGGTATACTGTATCCCTTGGTCCTTCATATTCGCGCTTAAACACAGAAATTGCATCAGAATTAAATACAAAATTCACAATGCCGACTTAAGTACAAGAAGACGGACTCTTCTTACAGTCTTTGTTTTCAGAGTTTCCTGTGAGACCAGTTTTAGATTCCCTTGCTTCACTTCAGGTTTACTGTATCCCTTGGACCGTCATGTTGACGATGAAACACAGAAATTGCATCGGAATTAAATACAAAAGGCACAATGCCGACTTAAGTTAAAGAAGACTGACTCTTCTTCCTGCCTGTGATATGAGCCATTTCTGTGAGAAGAGTTTTAGATTCGGATGCTTCACTTCGGGATTATTGTATCCCTTGGACCTTCATATTGACGATGAAACACAGAAATGGCATCGGAATTAAATACAAAAGGCACAATGCCGACTTAAGTACAAGAAGACTGACTATTCTTACTGTCTATGATTTTAGCCTTTCCTGTGAGGCCAGTTTTAGATTCCGATGCTTCACCTCAGGTTTACAGTATGCCCTGTACCCTCATGTTGACGATCAAACACAGAAATTGCACCAGAATTAAAGACTAAAGGCACAATTTCGACTTACGTGAAAGAAGACTCACTCTTCTTACTGTCTGTGATTTGAGCCTTTCCTGTGAGACCAGTTTTAGATTCCGATGCTTCACTTCAGGTTTACTGTATTCCTTGGGCCTTCATATTGACGATGAAACACAGAAATGGCATCGAAAATAAATTCAAATGTCACAATGACGACTTAAGTACAATATGACTGACTCCTCTTACTCTCTATGATTTGAGCCTTTCCTGTGAGGCCAGTTTTAGATTCCGATGCTTCACCTCAGGTTTATTGTATTACTTGGATCTTCATATTGACGATAAGGCACAGAAATTGCATCGGAAATAATTACAAAAGACACAATGCCGACTTAAGTACAAGAAGACTGACTCTTCTTACTGTCAATGTTTTGAGCCTATCCTGTGAGATCTTTTTTAGATTCCGATGCTTCAGTTCAGGTTTACTGTATGCCTTGGACCTTCATATCGACTATGAAATACAGAAATTGCATCGGAATTAAATACAAAACGCATAATGCCGACTTAAATACAAGAAGACTAACTTTTCTTACTGTCCATAATTTCAGCCCTTTATGTGAGCCCAGTTTTAGATTCTGATGCTTCACCTCAGGTTTACTGTACCCCTTGAACCTTCATATTGACGACGAAACACAGAAATTCCATCCGAATTAAATACAAAAGTGACAATGCCGACTTAAGTACAAGTAGACTGACTCTTCTTCCAGTCAATGTTTAGAGCATTTCCTGTGGACCATTTTTAGACTCCGTTGCTTCACTTCAGGTTTACTGTATCCCTTGGACCTTCATATTGACTATGAAACACAGAAATTGTATCGGAAGTAGATACAAAATGCACAATGATGACTTAAATACAAGAAGACTGACTCTTCTTACTGTCTACGATTTGAGCCTTTCCTGTGAAGCCTGTATTAGATTCCGATGCTTCACCTCAGGATTGCTGCATCCCTTGGACCTTCATATTGACGATGAAACACAGAAATTGGATCGGAATTATATACACAAGCACAATGTCGACTTAAGTTAAAGAAGACTGACTCTTCTTACTGCCTGTGATACGAGCCTTTCCTGTGAGACCAGACTTGGATTCCGATGCTTCACTTCAGGTTTACTGTATCCCTTGAGCCTTGATATTCACTATGAAACACAGAAATTGCATCGGAAATAAATTCAAAAGGCACAATGCCGACTTAAGCACAAGAAGACCGACTCCTCTTTCTCTCTATGATTTGAGCCTTTCCTGTGAAACCAGTTTTAGATTCCTATGCTTCACATCAGGTTTACTGTATCCCTTAGGCCTTCATATTGACGATGAAACACAGAAATTGCATCGGCATTAAATACAAATGGCACAATGCCGACTTAAGTTAAAGAAGACTGACTCTTCTTACTGTCTGTGATTTGAGCCTTTCCTGTGAGACCAGTTTCAGATTCCGATGCTTCACCTCAGGTTTACTGTATGCCCTGTACCTTCATGTTGACGATCAAACACAGAAATTGCACCAGAATTAAAGACAAAAGGCACAAATTCGACTTATGTGAAAGAAGACTCACACTTCTTACTGTCTGTGATTTGAGCCTTTCCTGTGAGACCAGTTTTAGATTCCGATGATTCACTTCAGGTTTACTGTATTCCTTGGGCCTTCATATTGACGATGAAACACAGAAATGGCATCGAAAATAAATTCAAATGTCACAATGACGACTTAAGTACAATATGACTGACTCCTCTTACTCTCTATGATTTGAGCCTTTCCTGTGAGGCCAGTTTTAGATTCCGATGCTTCACCTCAGGTTTACTGTATCCCTTGCACCTTCATATTGACGGTGAAACACAGAAATTGCATCGTAAATAAATACAAAAGGAACAATTCCGACTTAAGTACAAGAAGACTGACTCATCTTACTGTCTATGGTTTGCGCCTTTCCTGTGAGGCCAGTTTTACATGCCGATGCTTCACCTCAGGTTTACTGTAACCCATGGACCTCCATATTGACTATGAAACACAGAAATTGCATCGGAATTAAATACAAAAGGCTCAATGCCGACTGAAGTTAAAAAAGACTGATTCTTCTTACTGTCTGTGACTTGAGCCTTTCCTGTGAGACCAGTTTTAGATTCCGATGCTTCACTTCAGGCTTAGTGTATCCCTTAGACCTTTATATTGACGAAGAAGCACAGAAATAGCATCGCAATTAAATACAAAAGGCACAATGCCGACTTAAGTTAAAGAAGACTGACTCGTCTTACTGACTGTGATTTGAGCCTCTCCTGTGAGACCAGTTTTAGATTCCGATGCTTCACCTCAGGTTTACTGTATCCCTTGCACCTTCATATTGACGGTGAAACACAGAAATTGCATCGTAAATAAATACAAAAGGAACAATTCCGACTTAAGTACAAGAATATTGACTCTTCTTACTGTCTATGATTTGAGCCTTTCCTGTGAGACCAGGCTTAGATTCCGATGCTTCACTTCAGGTTTACCGTATCCCTTGGACCTTCATATTGACAATGAAACACAGCTATTGCATCGGGAAAAAATCAAAAGGCTCAATGAAGACTTAAGTACAAGAAGACTGACTCCTCTGACTGTCTATGATTTGAGTCTTTCCTGTGAGAACAGTTTTAGATTCCCTTGCTTCACTTCAGGTATACTGTATCCCTTGGTCCTTCATATTCGCGCTTAAACACAGAAATTGCATCAGAATTAAATACAAAATTCACAATGCCGACTTAAGTACAAGAAGACGGACTCTTCTTACAGTCTTTGTTTTCAGAGTTTCCTGTGAGACCAGTTTTAGATTCCCTTGCTTCACTTCAGGTTTACTGTATCCCTTGGACCGTCATGTTGACGATGAAACACAGAAATTGCATCGGAATTAAATACAAAAGGCACAATGCCGACTTAAGTTAAAGAAGACTGACTCTTCTTCCTGCCTGTGATATGAGCCATTTCTGTGAGAAGAGTTTTAGATTCGGATGCTTCACTTCGGGATTATTGTATCCCTTGGACCTTCATATTGACGATGAAACACAGAAATGGCATCGGAATTAAATACAAAAGGCACAATGCCGACTTAAGTACAAGAAGACTGACTATTCTTACTGTCTATGATTTTAGCCTTTCCTGTGAGGCCAGTTTTAGATTCCGATGCTTCACCTCAGGTTTACAGTATGCCCTGTACCCTCATGTTGACGATCAAACACAGAAATTGCACCAGAATTAAAGACTAAAGGCACAATTTCGACTTACGTGAAAGAAGACTCACTCTTCTTACTGTCTGTGATTTGAGCCTTTCCTGTGAGACCAGTTTTAGATTCCGATGCTTCACTTCAGGTTTACTGTATTCCTTGGGCCTTCATATTGACGATGAAACACAGAAATGGCATCGAAAATAAATTCAAATGTCACAATGACGACTTAAGTACAATATGACTGACTCCTCTTACTCTCTATGATTTGAGCCTTTCCTGTGAGGCCAGTTTTAGATTCCGATGCTTCACCTCAGGTTTATTGTATTACTTGGATCTTCATATTGACGATAAGGCACAGAAATTGCATCGGAAATAATTACAAAAGACACAATGCCGACTTAAGTACAAGAAGACTGACTCTTCTTACTGTCAATGTTTTGAGCCTATCCTGTGAGATCTTTTTTAGATTCCGATGCTTCAGTTCAGGTTTACTGTATGCCTTGGACCTTCATATCGACTATGAAATACAGAAATTGCATCGGAATTAAATACAAAACGCATAATGCCGACTTAAATACAAGAAGACTAACTTTTCTTACTGTCCATAATTTCAGCCCTTTATGTGAGCCCAGTTTTAGATTCTGATGCTTCACCTCAGGTTTACTGTACCCCTTGAACCTTCATATTGACGACGAAACACAGAAATTCCATCCGAATTAAATACAAAAGTGACAATGCCGACTTAAGTACAAGTAGACTGACTCTTCTTCCAGTCAATGTTTAGAGCATTTCCTGTGGACCATTTTTAGACTCCGTTGCTTCACTTCAGGTTTACTGTATCCCTTGGACCTTCATATTGACTATGAAACACAGAAATTGTATCGGAAGTAGATACAAAATGCACAATGATGACTTAAATACAAGAAGACTGACTCTTCTTACTGTCTACGATTTGAGCCTTTCCTGTGAAGCCTGTATTAGATTCCGATGCTTCACCTCAGGATTGCTGCATCCCTTGGACCTTCATATTGACGATGAAACACAGAAATTGGATCGGAATTATATACACAAGCACAATGTCGACTTAAGTTAAAGAAGACTGACTCTTCTTACTGCCTGTGATACGAGCCTTTCCTGTGAGACCAGACTTGGATTCCGATGCTTCACTTCAGGTTTACTGTATCCCTTGAGCCTTGATATTCACTATGAAACACAGAAATTGCATCGGAAATAAATTCAAAAGGCACAATGCCGACTTAAGCACAAGAAGACCGACTCCTCTTTCTCTCTATGATTTGAGCCTTTCCTGTGAAACCAGTTTTAGATTCCTATGCTTCACATCAGGTTTACTGTATCCCTTAGGCCTTCATATTGACGATGAAACACAGAAATTGCATCGGCATTAAATACAAATGGCACAATGCCGACTTAAGTTAAAGAAGACTGACTCTTCTTACTGTCTGTGATTTGAGCCTTTCCTGTGAGACCAGTTTCAGATTCCGATGCTTCACCTCAGGTTTACTGTATCACTTGGATCTTCATATTGACGATGAAACACAGAAATTGCATCGGCATTAAATACAAATGGCACAATGCCGACTTAAGTTAAAGAAGACTGACTCTTCTTACTATCTCTGATTTGAGCCTTTCCTGTGAGACCAGTTTCAGATTCCGATGCTTTACCTCAGGTTTACTGTATCCCTTGGACCATCTTATTGACGATGAAACAGAGAAATTGCATCGGAAATAAATACAAAGGCAACAATGCCGACTTAAGTACAGGAAGACTGACTCTTCTTATTGTCTATGATTTGAGCCTTTCCTGTGAGGTCAGTTTTGGATTCCGATGCTTCACCTCAGGTCTACTGTATCCCTTAGACCTTCATGTTGACGATGAGACACATGAATTGCATCGGAAATAAATACAATAGGCACAATTCCGACTTAAGTACAAGAAGACTGACTTTTCTTACTGTCTATGGTTTGAGCCTTCCCTGTGAGGCCAGTTTTAGATTCCGATGCATCACCTAAGGTTTACTGTATCCCTTGGACCTTCATATTCGCATAGAAACACAGAAACTGTATCGGAATTCAATACAAAAGCACAATTCCGACATTAGTTAAAGAATACTGACTCTTCTTAATGTCTGGGATTTGAGTCTTTCCCGTGAAACCAGTTTTAGATTTCGATGCTTCGCTTCAGGTTTACTGTATCCCTTGTACCATCATATTGACTATGAAACACAGAAATTGTATCGGAAATAAATAAAAAAGGCACAATACCGACTTAAGAACAAGAAGAGTGACTCTTCTTACCATCTATGATTTGAGCCTTTCCTGTGAGACCAGTTTCAGATTCCGATGCTTCACTTCAGGTTTACTGTATAACTTGGACCTCCATATTGACGACGAAACACAGAAATTGCATCGGAATTAAATACAAAATGCTCAATGCCGACTTAAGTCAAAGAAGACTGATTCCTCTTACTGTCTGTGATTTGAGCCTTTCCTGTATGACCAGATTTAGATTACGATGCTTCGCTTCAGGTTTATTGTATCCCTTGGACCTTCATATTGACGATGAAACACATAAATTGCATCGGAAATAAATACAAAAGGCACAATGCCGACTTAAGTACAAGAAGACTGACTCTTCTTACTGTCAATGATTTGAGCCTTACCTGTGAGACCAGTTTTAGATTCCGATGCTTCACTTCAGGTTTCCTGTATCCCTTGGACCTTCATATTAACGACGAAACACAGAAATTGCATCGGAAAAAAATACAAAAGGCACAATGCCGACTTAAGTACAAGAAGATTGACTCTTCTTACTGTCTATGTTTTGAGCCTTTGCTGTGAGAACAGCTTTTGATTCCCTTGCTTCACTTCAGGTTTACTGTATCCCTTGGTCCTTCATATTCACATTGAAACACAGAAGTTGCATCGGAATTATATATAAAATTTACAATGCCGACTTAGGTACAAGAAGACTGACTCTTCTTACTGTCAATGTTTAGAGCCTTTCCTGTGAGACCAGTTTTAGATTCCGATGCTTTAATTCAGGTTTACTGTGTCCCTTGGACCTTCATATTGACTATGAAACACAGAAATTGCATCGGTATTAAATATAAAAGGCACAAAGCCGACATAAGTACAAGAAGACTGACTCTTCTTACTGTCTATAATTTGAGCCTTTTATGTGAGACCAGTTTTAGATTCTGATGCTTCACCTCAGGTTTACTGTATCCCTTGGACATACATATTGACGATCAAACACAGAAAATGCACCGTAAATAAATACAAAAGGCACATTGCCGACTTAAGTTAAAGAAGACTGACTCTTCTTCCTGTCTGTGATTTGAGCCTCTTCTGTGAGACCAGTTTTAGATTCCGATGCTTCACTTCACGTTTATTATAAACCTTTGACCTTCATATTGACGATGAAACACAGAAATTGCATCCGAATTTAATACAAAAGGCATAATGCCGACTTAAGTTAAAGAAGACTGACTGTTCTTACTGTCTATGATTTGAGCCTTTTCTGTGAGACCAGTTTTAGATTCCGATGCTTCACATCAAGTTTACTGTATCCCTTGGACCTTCATATTAACGATGAAACACAGAAATGGCATCGGAAATAATTACAAAAGGCACAATGACGACTTAAGTACAAGGAGACTGACTCTTCTTACTGTCTATGATTTGAGCCTTTCCTGTGAGGCCAGTTTTAGATTCCGATGCTTCACCTCAGGTTTACTGTATCCCTTGGACCTTTATATTGGCGATGAAAAACTGCAATTGCACTGGAAATAAATACATGAGGCACAATGCCTACCTACATACAAGAAGACTGACTCTTCTTACTGTCTATGATTTGAGCCTTTCCCGTGAGGCCAGTTTTAGATTCCCATGCTTCACATCAGGTTTAGTGTATCCCTTGGACCTTCATATTGACGATGAAACACAGACAATTGCAACGGAATTAAATACAAAAGCCACATTGCCGACTTAAGTTAAAGAAGACTATCTCCTTTTACTGTCTGTGATTTGCCTCTTTCCTGTGAGACCAGCTTTAGATTCCAATGCTTCACTTCAGGTTTACTGTATCCCTTGGGCCTTCATATTGTCGATGAAACACAGAAATTGCATCGGAAATAAATACAATAGACACAATGCAGATTGAAGTACAAGAAGACTGACTCTTCTTACTGTTTATGATTTGAGCCTTTCCTGTGAGTCCAGTTTTAGATTCCGATGCTTCACTTCAGGTTTACTGTATACCTTGGTCCTTCATATTCACATTGAAACACAGAAGTTGCATCGGAATTATATACAAAATTCACAATGCCGACTTAAGTACAAGAAGACTGACTCTCCTTACTGTCGATGTTTAGAGCCTTTCCTGTGAGACCATTTTTAGACTCCGATGCTTCACTTCAGGTTTACTCTATCCCTTGGACCTTCATTTTGACTATGAAACACAAAAATTGTATCGGAAGTAAATACAAAATGCACAATGATGACTTAAGTACAAGAAGACTGACTCTTCTTACTGTCTATGATTTGAACCTTTCCTGTGAAGCCTGTATTAGATTCCGATGCTTCACCTCAGGATTGCTGCATCCCTTGGACCTTCATATTGACGCTGAAACACAGAAATTGGATCGGAATTAATTACAAAAGCACAATGTCGACTTAAGATAAAGAAGACTGACTCTTCTTACTGTCTGTGATTTGAGCCTTTCCTGTGAGACCAGATTTAGATTCCGATGCTTCACTTCAAGTTTACTGTATCCCTTGGGCTTTCATATTCACGATGAATCACAGAAATTGCATCGGAAATAAATTAAAAAGGCACAATGCCGACTTAAGCACAAGAAGACCGACTCCTCTTTCTCTCTATGATTTTAGCCGTTCCTGTGAAACCAGTTTTAGATTCCGATGCTTTACCTCAGGTTTACTGTATCCCTTGGATCTTCATATTGACGTTTAGGCACAGAAATTGCATCGGAATTAAATACAAAAGGCACAATGCCGACTTAAGTACAAGAAAACTGACTCTTCTTACTGTCTATGTTTTGAGCCTGTCCTGTAAGAACAGTTTTAGATTCCCTTGCTTCACTTCAGGTTAACTGTAGCCCTTGGTCCTTCATATTCACAATGAAACACAGAAATTGCATCGGAATTAAAAACAAAATTCACAATGCCGACTTAAGTACAAGAAGACTGACTCTTCTATTTGTCAATGTTTTGAGCCTTTCCTGTGGAACCAGTTTTAGATTCCGGTGCTTCACCTCAGGTTTACTGTATCCCTTCGGACCTTCATATTGGCCATGAAACACAGTAATTGTATCGGAATTAAATACAAAAGGCACAATTCCGACTTAAGTTAAAGAAGGCTGACTCTTCTTAATGTCTGTAATTGGAGCCTTTCCTGTGAGACCAGTTTTAGGCTCCAATGCTTCACTTCCGGTTTACTGTATCTCTTGGTCCACCATATTAACGATGAAACAAAGATATTGCAACGGAAATAAATACAAAAGGCACAATTCCGTCTTAAGTACAAGAAGACTGACTCTTCTTACTGTCTATGATTTGAGCATTTCCTGTGAGACCAATTTTAGATTCCGATGCTTCACTTCAGGTTTACTGTATCCCTTGGACCTTCATATTGACGGTGAAACACAGAAATTGCATCGTAAATAAATACAAAAGGAACAATTCCGACTTAAGTACAAGAAGATTGACTCTTCTTCCTGTCTATGATTTGAGCCTTTCCTGTGAGACCAGGCTTAGATTCCGATGCTTCACTTCAGGTTTACCGTATCCCATGGACCTTCATATTGATGATGAAACACAGCTATTGCATCGGGAAAAAATCAAAAGGCTCAATGAAGACTTAAGTACAAGAAGACTGACTCCTCTGACTGTCTATGATTTGAGCCTTTCCTGTGAGAACAGTTTTAGATTCCCTTGCTTCACTTCAGGTTTACTGTATCCCTTGGTCCTTCATATTCGCGCTTAAACACAGAAATTGCATCAGCATTAAATACAAAATTCAGAAGGCCGACTTAAGTACAAGAAGACGGATTCTTCTTACAGTCTTTGTTTTGAGCCTTTCCTGTGAGACCAGTTTTAGATTCCCTTGCTTCACTTCAGGTTTACTGTATCCCTTGGACCTTCATGTTGACGATGAAACACAGAAATTGCATCGGAATTAAATACAAAAGAAACAATGCCGACTTAAGTTAGAAAAGACTGACTCTTCTTACTGTCTGTGATTTGAGCCTTTCCTGTGAGAGCAATTTTAGATTCCGATGTTTAACTTCAGGTTTACTGTATCCTTGGGCCTTCATTTTGACGATGAAACAGAGAAATTGCATCGGAAATATATACAAAGTGAACAATGCCGACTTAAGTGCAAAAAGACTGACTCTTCTTACTGTCTGTGATTTAAGCCTTTCCTGTGAGACCAGATTTAGATTCCGATGCTTCACTTCAGGTTTACTGTATCCCTTGGGCCTTCATATTGACGATGAAACACAGAAATTGCATCGAAAATACATTCAAACGGCACAATGCCGACTTAAGCACAAGAAGACCGACTCCTCTTTCTCTCTATGATTTGAGCCGTTCCTGTGAAACCAGATTTAGATTCAGATGCTTCACTTCAGGTTTACTGTATCCCTTGGGCCTTCATATTGACGATGAAACACAGAAATTACATCGGCATTAAATACAAATGGCACAATGCCGACTTATGTTAAAGAAGACTGACTCTTCTTACTGTCTGTGATTTGAGCCTTTCTTGTGAGACCAGTTTTAGATTCCGATGCTTTTCCTCAGGTTTACTGTATCCCTTGGATCTTCATATTGACGATTAAGCACAGAAATTGCATCGGAATTAAATACAAAAGGCACAATGCCGAACTAAGTACAAGAAGACTGACTCTTCTTACTGTCTATGTTTTGAGCCTTTCCTGTGAGAACAGTTTTAGATTCCCTTGCTTCACTTCAGGTTTACTGTATCCCTTGGTCCTTCATATTCACAATGAAACACAGAAATTGCATCGGAATTAAATACAAAATTCACAATGCCGACTTAAGTACAAGTAGACTGACTCTTCTAACTCTCAATGTTTTGAGCCATTCCGGTGAGACCAATTTAAGATTTCAATGCTTCACTTCAGGTTTACTGTATCCCTTGTAACTTCATATTGACTATGAAACACAGAAACTGCATCGGAATTAAATACAAAAAACACAATGCCGACTTAAGTACAAGAAGACTGACTCTTCTTACAGTCTATTATTTGAGCCTTTTTTGTGAGACCAGATTTAGATTCCGATGCTTCACTTCAGGTTTACCGTATCCCTTGGACCTTCATATTGACAATGAAACTCAGCTATTGCATCGGGAAAAAATCAAAAGGCTCAATGAAGACTTAAGTACAAGAAGACTGAGTCCTCTGACTGTCTAAGATTTGAGCCTTTCCTGTGAGAACAGTTTTAGATTCCCTTGCTTCACTTCAGGTTTACTGTATCCCTTGGTCCTTCATATTCGCGCTTAAACACAGAAATTGCATCAGAATTAAATACAAAATTCACAATGCCGACTTAAGTACAAGAAGACGGACTCTTCTTACAGTCTTTGTTTTGAGCCTTTCCTGTGAGACCAGTTTTAGATTCCCTTGCTTCACTTCAGGTTTACTGTATCCCTTGGACCGTCATGTTGACGATTAAACACAGAAATGGCATCGGAATTAAATACAAAAGGCACAATGCCGACTTAAGTACAAGAAGACTGACTATTCTTACTGTCTATGATTTTAGCCTTTCCTGTGAGGCCAGTTTTAGATTCTGATGCTTCACCTCAGGTTTACTGTATGCCCTGTACCTTCATGTTGACGATCAAACACAGAAATTGCACCAGAATTAAAGACAAAAGGCACAAATTCGACTTATGTGAAAGAAGACTCACACTTCTTACTGTCTGTGATTTGAGCCTTTCCTGTGAGACCAGTTTTAGATTCCGATGCTTCACTTCAGGTTTACTGTATCCCTTGGGCCTTCATATTGACGATGAAACACAGAAATGGCATCGAAAATAAATTCAAATGTCACAATGACGACTTACGTACAATATGACTGACTCCTCTTACTCTCTATGATTTGAGCCTTTCCTGTGAGGCCAGTTTTAGATTCCGATGCTTCACCTCTGGTTTATTGTATCCCTTGGATCTTCATATTGACGATAAGGCACAGAAATTGCATCGGAAATAATTACAAAAGGCACAATTCCGACTTAAGTACAAGAAGACTGACTCATCTTACTGTCTATGGTTTGCGCCTTTCCTGTGAGGCCAGTTTTACATGCCGATGCTTCACCTCAGGTTTACTGTAACCCATGGACCTCCATATTGACGATGAAACACAGAAATTGCATCGGAATTAAATACAAAAGGCTCAATGCCGACTGAAGTTAAAATGACTGATTCTTCTTACTGTCTGTGATTTGAGCCTTTCCTGTGAGACCAGTTTTAGATTCCGATGCTTCACTTCACGCTTAGTGTATCCCTTAGACCTTTATATTGACGAAGAAGCACAGAAATAGCATCGCAATTAAATACAAAAGGCACAATGCCGACTTAAGTTAAAGAAGACTGACTCGTCTTACTGACTGTGATTTGAGCCTCTCCTGTGAGACCAGTTTCAGATTCCGATGCTTCACCTCAGGTTTACTGTATCCCTTGGACCTTCATATTGACGGTGAAACACAGAAATTGCATCGTAAATAAATACAAAAGGAACAATTCCGACTTAAGTACAAGAATATTGACTCTTCTTACTGTCTATGATTTGAGCCTTTCCTGTGAGACCAGGCTTAGATTCCGATGCTTCACTTCAGGTTTACCGTATCCCTTGGACCTTCATATTGACAATGAAACACAGCTATTGCATCGGGAAAAAATCAAAAGGCTCAATGAAGACTTAAGTACAAGAAGACTGACTCGTCTGACCGTCTATGATTTGAGCCTTTCCTGTGAGAACAGTTTTAGATTCCCTTGCTTCACTTCAGGTTTACTGTATCCCTTGGTCCTTCATATTCGCGCTTTAATACAGAAATTGCATCAGAATTAAATACAAAATTCACAATGCCGACTTAAGTACAAGAAGACGGACTCTTCTTACAGTCTTTGTTTTGAGAGTTTCCTGTGAGACCAGTTTTAGATTCCCTTGCTTCACTTCAGGTTTACTGTATCCCTTGGACCGTCATGTTGACGATGAAACACAGAAATTGCATCGGAATTAAATACAAAAGGCACAATGCCGACTTAAGTTAAAGAAGACTGACTCTTCTTCCTGCCTGTGATATGAGCCATTTCTGTGAGAAGAGTTTTAGATTCGGATGCTTCACTTCGGGATTATTGTATCCCTTGGACCTTCATATTGACGATGAAACACAGAAATGGCATCGGAATTAAATACAAAAGGCACAATGTCGACTTAAGTACAAGAAGACTGACTATTCTTACTCTCTATGATTTTAGCCTTTCCTGTGAGGCCAGTTTTAGATTCCGATGCTTCACCTCAGGTTTATTGTATCCCTTGGATCTTCATATTGACGATAAGGCACAGAAATTGCATCGGAAATAATTACAAAAGGCACAATGCCGACTTAAGTACAAGAAGACTGACTCTTCTTACTGTCAATGTTTTGAGCCTATCCTGTGAGATCTTTTTTAGATTCCGATGCTTCAGTTCAGGTTTACTGTATGCCTTGGACCTTCATATCGTCTATGAAATACAGAAATTGCATCGGAATTAAATACAAAACGCATAATGCTTACTGAAGTACAAGAAGACTAACTTTTCTTACTGTCCATAATTTCAGCCCTTTATGTGAGCCCAGTTTTAGATTCTGATGCTTCACCTCAGGTTTACTGTACCCCTTAGGCCTTCATATTGACGATGAAACACAGAAATTGCATCGGCATTAAATACAAATGGCACAATGCCGACTTAAGTTAAAGAAGACTGACTCTTCTTACTGTCTGTGATTTGAGCCTTTCCTGTGAGACCAGTTTCAGATTCCGATGCTTTACCTCAGGTTTACTGTATCACTTGGATCATCATATTGACGATGAAACACAGAAATTGCATCGGCATTAAATACAAATGGCACAATGCCGACTTAAGTTAATGAAGACTGACTCTTCTTACTGTCTGTGATTTGAGCCTTTCCTGTGAGACCAGTTTCAGATTCCGATGCTTTACCTCAGGTTTACTGTATCCCATGGACCATCTTATTGACGACGAAACAGAGAAATTGCATCGGAAATAAATACAAAGGCCACAATGCCGACTTAAGTACAAGAAGACTGACTCTTCTTATTGTCTATGATTTGAGCCTTTCCTGTGAGGTCAGTTTTGGATTCCGATGCTTCACCTCAGGTCTACTGTATCCCTTAGACCTTCATGTTGACGATGAAACACATGAATTGCATCGGAAATAAATACAATAGGCACAATTTCGACTTAAGTACAAGAAGACTGACTTTTCTTACTGTCTATGGCTTGAGCCTTTCCTGTGAGGCCAGTTTTAGATTCCGATGCATCACCTAAGGTTTACTGTATCCCTTGGACCTTCATATTCGCATAGAAACACAGAAACTGTATCGGAATTCAATACAAAAGTCACAATTCCGACATTAGTTAAAGAAGACTGACTCTTCTTAATGTCTGGGATTTGAGTCTTTCCCGTGAAACCAATTTTAGATTTCGATGCTTCGCTTCAGGTTTACTGTATCCCTTGGACCATCATATTGACTATGAAACACAGAAATTGTATCGGAAATAAATAAAAAAGGCACAATGCCGACTTAAGTACAAGAAGACTGACTCTTCTTACTGTAAATGATTTGAGCCTTTCCTGTGAGACCAGTTTTAGATTCCGATGCTTCACTTAAGGTGTACTGTATCTCTTGGACCTTCATATTAACGATGAAACACAGAAATTGCATCCAAATTAAATACAAAAGTGACAATGCCGACTTAAGTACAAGTAGACTGACTCTTCTTACTGTCAATGTTTAGAGCCTTTCCTGTGGACCATTTTTAGACTCCGTTGCTTCACTTCAGGTTTACTGTATCCCTTGGACCTTCATATTGACTATGAAACACAGAAATTGTATCGGAAGTAAATACAAAATGCACAATGATGACTTAAGTACAAGAAGACTGACTCTTCTTACTGTCTACGATTTGAGCCTTTCCTGTGAAGCCTGTATTAGATTCCGATGCTTCACCTCAGGATTGCTGCATCCCTTGGACCTTCATATTGACGATGAAACACAGAAATTGGATCGGAATTATATACAAAAGCACAATGTCGACTTAAGTTAAAGAAGACTGACTCTTCTTACTGCCTGTGATTCGAGCCTTTCCTGTGAGACCAGACTTGGATTCCGATGCTTCACTTCAGGTTTACTGTATCCCTTGAGCCTTGATATTCACGATGAAACACAGAAATTGCATCGGAAATAAATTCAAAAGGCACAATGCCGACTTAAGCACAAGAAGACCGACTCCTCTTTCTCTCTATGATTTGAGCCTTTCCTGTGAAACCAGTTTTAGATTCCGATGCTTCACATCAGGTTTACTGTATCTCTTAGGCCTTCATATTGACGATGAAACACAGAAATTGCATCGGCATTAAATACAAATGGCACAATGCCGACTTAAGTTAAAGATGACTGACTCTTCTTACTGTCTGTGATTTGAGCCTTTCCTGTGAGACCAGTTTCAGATTCCGATGCTTCACCTCAGGTTTACTGTATCACTTGGATCTTCATATTGACGATGAAACACAGAAATTGCATCGGCATTAAATACAAATGGCACAATGCCGACTTAAGTTAAAGAAGACTGACTCTTCTTGCTGTCTGTGATTTGAGCCTTTCCTGTGAGACAAGTTTCAGATTCCGATGCTTTACCTCAGGTTTACTGTATCCCTTGGACCATCTTATTGACGATGAAACAGAGAAATTGCATCGGAAATAAATACAAAGGCCACAATGCCGACTTAAGTACAGGAAGACTGACTCTTCTTATTGTCTATGATTTGTGCCTTTCCTGTGAGGTCAGTTTTGGATTCCGATGCTTCACCTCAGGTCTACTGTATCCCTTAGACCTTCATGTTGACGATGAAACACATGAATTGCAACGGAAATAAATACAATAGGCACAATTCCGACTTAAGTACAAGAAGACTGACTTTTCTTACTGTCTATGGTTTGAGCCTTTCCTGTGAGGCCAGTTTTAGATTCCGATGCATCACCTAAGGTTTACTGTATCCCTTGGACCTTCATATTCGCATAGAAACACAGAAACTGTATCGGAATTCAATACAAAAGGCACAATTCCGACATTAGTTAAAGAATACTGACTCTTCTTAATGTCTGGGATTTGAGTCTTTCCCGTGAAACCAGTTTTAGATTTCGATGCTTCGCTTCAGGTTTACTGTATCCCTTGGACCATCATATTGACTATGAAACACAGAAATTGTATCGGAAATAAATAAAAAAGGCACAATACCGACTTAAGAACAAGAAGAGTGACTCTTCTTACCATCTATGATTTGAGCCTTTCCTGTGAGACCAGTTTCAGATTCCGATGCTTCACTTCAGGTTTACTGTATAACTTGGACCTCCATATTGACGACGAAACACAGAAATTGCATCGGAATTAAATACAAAATGCTCAATGCCGACTTAAGTCAAAGAAGTCTGATTCTTCTTACTGTCTGTGATTTGAGCCTTTCCTGTATGACCAGTTTTAGATTAATATGCTTCACTTCAGGTTTATTGTATCCCTTGGACCTTCATATTGACGATGAAACACATAAATTGCATCGGAAATAAATACAAAAGGCACAATGCCGACTTAAGTACAAGAAGACTGACTCTTCTTACTGTCAATGATTTGAGCCTTTCCTGTGAGACCAGTTTTAGATTCCGATGCTCCACTTCAGGTTTACTGTATCCCTTGTACCTTCATATTAACGACGAAACACAGAAATTGCATCGGAAAAAAATACAAAAGGCACAATGCCGACATAAGTACAAGAAGATTGACTCTTCTTACTGTCTATGTTTTGAGCCTTTGCTGTGAGAACAGCTTTTGATTCCCTTGCTTCACTTCAGGTTTACTGTAACCCTTGGTCGTTCATTTTCACATTAAAACACAGAAGTTGCATCGGAATTATATATAAAATTCACAATGCCGACTTAGGTACAAGAAGACTGACTCTTCTTACTGTCAATGTTTAGAGCCTTTCCTGTGAGACCAGTTTTAGATTCCGATGCTTTACTTCAGGTTTACTGTATCCCTTGGGCCTTCATATTGACGATGAAACACAGAAATCGCATCGAAAATACGTTCAAACGGCACAATGCCGACTTAAGCACAAGAAGACCGACTCCTCTTTCTCTCTATGATTTGAGCCGTTCCTGTGAAACAAGATTTAGATTCCGATGCTTCACTTCAGGTTTACTGTATCCCTTGGGCCTTCATATTGACGATGAAACACAGAAATTACATCGGCATTAAGTACAAATGGCACAATGCCGACTTATGTTAAAGAAGACTGACTCTTCTTACTGTCTGTGATTTGAGCCTTTCTTGTGAGACCAGTTTTAGATTCCGATGCCTTTCCTCAGGTTTACTGTATCCCTTGGATCCTCATATTGACGATTAGGCACAGAAATTGCATCGGAATTAAATACAAAAGGCACAATGCCGACTTAAGTACAAGAAGACTGACTCTTCTTACTGTCTATGTTTTGAGCCTTTCCTGTGAGAACCATTTTAGATTCCCTTGCTTCACTTCAGGTTTACTGTATCCCTTGGTCCTTCATATTCACAATGAAACACAGAAATTGCATCGGAATTAAATACAAAATTCACAATGCCGACTTAAGTACAAGTAGACTGACTCTTCTAACTGTCAATGTTTTGAGCCATTCCGGTGAGACCAATTTAAGATTTCAATGCTTCACTTCAGGTTTACTGTATCCCTTGTAACTACATATTGACTATGAAACACAGTAACTGCATCGGAATTAAATACAAAAGGCACAATGCCGACTTAAGTACAAGAAGACTGACTCTTCTTACAGTCTATTATTTGAGCCTTTTTTGTGAGACCAGATTTAGATTCCGATGCTTCACTTCAGGTTTACCGTATCCCTTGGACCTTCATATTGACAATGAAACACAGAAATGGCATCGGAATTAAATACAAAAGGCACAATGCCGCTTTAAGTACAAGAAGACTGACTATTCTTACTGTCTATGATTTTAGCCTTTCCTGTGAGGCCAGTTTTAGATTCTGATGCTTCACCTCAGGTTTACTGTATGCCCTGTACCTTCATGTTGACGATCAAACACAGAAATTGCACCAGAATTAAAGACAAAAGGCACAAATTCGACTTGTGTGAAAGAAGACTCACTCTTCTTACTGTCTGTGATTTGAGCCTTTCCTGTGAGACCAGTTTTAGATTCCGATGCTTCACTTCAGGTTTACTGTATTCCTTGGGCCTTCATATTGACGATGAAACACAGAAATGGCATCGAAAATAAATTCAAATGTCACAATGACGACTTAAGTACAATATGACTGACTCCTCTTACTCTCTATGATTTGAGCCTTTCCTGTGAGGCCAGTTTTAGATTCCGATGCTTCACCTCAGGTTTATTGTATCCCTTGGATCTTCATATTGACGATAAGGCACAGAAATCGCATCGGAAATAATTACAAAAGGCACAATGCCGACTTAAGTACAAGAAGACTGACTCATCTTACTGTCTATGGTTTGCGCCTTTCCTGTGAGGCCAGTTTTACATGCCGATGCTTCACCTCAGGTTTACTGTAACCCATGGACCTCCATATTGACTATGAAACACAGAAATTGCATCGGAATTAAATACAAAAGGCTCAATGCCGACTGAAGTTAAAAAAGACTGATTCTTCTTACTGTCTGTGACTTGAGCCTTTCCTGTGAGACCAGTTTTAGATTCCGATGCTTCACTTCAGGCTTAGTGTATCCCTTAGACCTTTATATTGACGAAGAAGCACAGAAATAGCATCGCAATTAAATACAAAAGGCACAATGCCGACTTAAGTTAAAGAAGACTGACTCGTCTTACTGACTGTGATTTGAGCCTCTCCTGTGAGACCAGTTTTAGATTCCGATGCTTCACCTCAGGTTTACTGTATCCCTTGCACCTTCATATTGACGGTGAAACACAGAAATTGCATCGTAAATAAATACAAAAGGAACAATTCCGACTTAAGTACAAGAATATTGACTCTTCTTACTGTCTATGATTTGAGCCTTTCCTGTGAGACCAGGCTTAGATTCCGATGCTTCACTTCAGGTTTACCGTATCCCTTGGACCTTCATATTGACAATGAAACACAGCTATTGCATCGGGAAAAAATCAAAAGGCTCAATGAAGACTTAAGTACAAGAAGACTGACTCCTCTGACTGTCTATGATTTGAGTCTTTCCTGTGAGAACAGTTTTAGATTCCCTTGCTTCACTTCAGGTATACTGTATCCCTTGGTCCTTCATATTCGCGCTTAAACACAGAAATTGCATCAGAATTAAATACAAAATTCACAATGCCGACTTAAGTACAAGAAGACGGACTCTTCTTACAGTCTTTGTTTTCAGAGTTTCCTGTGAGACCAGTTTTAGATTCCCTTGCTTCACTTCAGGTTTACTGTATCCCTTGGACCGTCATGTTGACGATGAAACACAGAAATTGCATCGGAATTAAATACAAAAGGCACAATGCCGACTTAAGTTAAAGAAGACTGACTCTTCTTCCTGCCTGTGATATGAGCCATTTCTGTGAGAAGAGTTTTAGATTCGGATGCTTCACTTCGGGATTATTGTATCCCTTGGACCTTCATATTGACGATGAAACACAGAAATGGCATCGGAATTAAATACCAAAGGCACAATGCCGACTTAAGTACAAGAAGACTGACTATTCTTACTGTCTATGATTTTAGCCTTTCCTGTGAGGCCAGTTTTAGATTCCGATGCTTCACCTCAGGTTTACAGTATGCCCTGTACCTTCATGTTGACGATCAAACACAGAAATTGCACCAGAATTAAAGACAAAAGGCACAATTTCGACTTACGTGAAAGAAGACTCACTCTTCTTACTGTCTGTGATTTGAGCCTTTCCTGTGAGACCAGTTTTAGATTCCGATGCTTCACTTCAGGTTTACTGTATTCCTTGGGCCTTCATATTGACGATGAAACACAGAAATGGCATCGAAAATAAATTCAAATGTCACAATGACGACTTAAGTACAATATGACTGACTCCTCTTACTCTCTATGATTTGAGCCTTTCCTGTGAGGCCAGTTTTAGATTCCGATGCTTCACCTCAGGTTTATTGTATTACTTGGATCTTCATATTGACGATAAGGCACAGAAATTGCATCGGAAATAATTACAAAAGACACAATGCCGACTTAAGTACAAGAAGACTGACTCTTCTTACTGTCAATGTTTTGAGCCTATCCTGTGAGATCTTTTTTAGATTCCGATGCTTCAGTTCAGGTTTACTGTATGCCTTGGACCTTCATATCGACTATGAAATACAGAAATTGCATCGGAATTAAATACAAAACGCATAATGCCGACTTAAATACAAGAAGACTAACTTTTCTTACTGTCCATAATTTCAGCCCTTTATGTGAGCCCAGTTTTAGATTCTGATGCTTCACCTCAGGTTTACTGTACCCCTTGAACCTTCATATTGACGACGAAACACAGAAATTCCATCCGAATTAAATACAAAAGTGACAATGCCGACTTAAGTACAAGTAGACTGACTCTTCTTCCAGTCAATGTTTAGAGCATTTCCTGTGGACCATTTTTAGACTCCGTTGCTTCACTTCAGGTTTACTGTATCCCTTGGACCTTCATATTGACTATGAAACACAGAAATTGTATCGGAAGTAGATACAAAATGCACAATGATGACTTAAATACAAGAAGACTGACTCTTCTTACTGTCTACGATTTGAGCCTTTCCTGTGAAGCCTGTATTAGATTCCGATGCTTCACCTCAGGATTGCTGCATCCCTTGGACCTTCATATTGACGATGAAACACAGAAATTGGATCGGAATTATATACACAAGCACAATGTCGACTTAAGTTAAAGAAGACTGACTCTTCTTACTGCCTGTGATACGAGCCTTTCCTGTGAGACCAGACTTGGATTCCGATGCTTCACTTCAGGTTTACTGTATCCCTTGAGCCTTGATATTCACTATGAAACACAGAAATTGCATCGGAAATAAATTCAAAAGGCACAATGCCGACTTAAGCACAAGAAGACCGACTCCTCTTTCTCTCTATGATTTGAGCCTTTCCTGTGAAACCAGTTTTAGATTCCTATGCTTCACATCAGGTTTACTGTATCCCTTAGGCCTTCATATTGACGATGAAACACAGAAATTGCATCGGCATTAAATACAAATGGCACAATGCCGACTTAAGTTAAAGAAGACTGACTCTTCTTACTGTCTGTGATTTGAGCCTTTCCTGTGAGACCAGTTTCAGATTCCGATGCTTCACCTCAGGTTTACTGTATCACTTGGATCTTCATATTGACGATGAAACACAGAAATTGCATCGGCATTAAATACAAATGGCACAATGCCGACTTAAGTTAAAGAAGACTGACTCTTCTTACTGTCTCTGATTTGAGCCTTTCCTGTGAGACCAGTTTCAGATTCCGATGCTTTACCTCAGGTTTACTGTATCCCTTGGACCATCTTATTGACGATGAAACAGAGAAATTGCATCGGAAATAAATACAAAGGCAACAATGCCGACTTAAGTACAGGAAGACTGACTCTTCTTATTGTCTATGATTTGAGCCTTTCCTGTGAGGTCAGTTTTGGATTCCGATGCTTCACCTCAGGTCTACTGTATCCCTTAGACCTTCATGTTGACGATGAGACACATGAATTGCATCGGAAATAAATACAATAGGCACAATTCCGACTTAAGTACAAGAAGACTGACTTTTCTTACTGTCTATGGTTTGAGCCTTCCCTGTGAGGCCAGTTTTAGATTCCGATGCATCACCTAAGGTTTACTGTATCCCTTGGACCTTCATATTCGCATAGAAACACAGAAACTGTATCGGAATTCAATACAAAAGCACAATTCCGACATTAGTTAAAGAATACTGACTCTTCTTAATGTCTGGGATTTGAGTCTTTCCCGTGAAACCAGTTTTAGATTTCGATGCTTCGCTTCAGGTTTACTGTATCCCTTGTACCATCATATTGACTATGAAACACAGAAATTGTATCGGAAATAAATAAAAAAGGCACAATACCGACTTAAGAACAAGAAGAGTGACTCTTCTTACCATCTATGATTTGAGCCTTTCCTGTGAGACCAGTTTCAGATTCCGATGCTTCACTTCAGGTTTACTGTATAACTTGGACCTCCATATTGACGACGAAACACAGAAATTGCATCGGAATTAAATACAAAATGCTCAATGCCGACTTAAGTCAAAGAAGACTGATTCTTCTTACTGTCTGTGATTTGAGCCTTTCCTGTATGACCAGATTTAGATTACGATGCTTCACTTCAGGTTTATTGTATCCCTTGGACCTTCATATTGACGATGAAACACATAAATTGCATCTAAAATAAATACAAAAGGCACAATGCCGACTTAAGTACAAGAAGACTGACTCTTCTTACTGTCAATGATTTGAGCCTTACCTGTGAGACCAGTTTTAGATTCCGATGCTTCACTTCAGGTTTCCTGTATCCCTTGGACCTTCATATTAACGACGAAACACAGAAATTGCATCGGAAAAAAATACAAAAGGCACAATGCCGACTTAAGTACAAGAAGATTGACTCTTCTTACTGTCTATGTTTTGAGCCTTTGCTGTGAGAACAGCTTTTGATTCCCTTGCTTCACTTCAGGTTTACTGTATCCCTTGGTCCTTCATATTCACATTGAAACACAGAAGTTGCATCGGAATTATATATAAAATTTACAATGCCGACTTAGGTACAAGAAGACTGACTCTTCTTACTGTCAATGTTTAGAGCCTTTCCTGTGAGACCAGTTTTAGATTCCGATGCTTTAATTCAGGTTTACTGTGTCCCTTGGACCTTCATATTGACTATGAAACACAGAAATTGCATCGGTATTAAATATAAAAGGCACAAAGCCGACATAAGTACAAGAAGACTGACTCTTCTTACTGTCTATAATTTGAGCCTTTTATGTGAGACCAGTTTTAGATTCTGATGCTTCACCTCAGGTTTACTGTATCCCTTGGACATACATATTGACGATCAAACACAGAAAATGCACCGTAAATAAATACAAAAGGCACATTGCCGACTTAAGTTAAAGAAGACTGACTCTTCTTCCTGTCTGTGATTTGAGCCTCTTCTGTGAGACCAGTTTTAGATTCCGATGCTTCACTTCACGTTTATTATAAACCTTTGACCTTCATATTGACGATGAAACACAGAAATTGCATCCGAATTTAATACAAAAGGCATAATGCCGACTTAAGTTAAAGAAGACTGACTGTTCTTACTGTCTATGATTTGAGCCTTTTCTGTGAGACCAGTTTTAGATTCCGATGCTTCACATCAAGTTTACTGTATCCCTTGGACCTTCATATTAACGATGAAACACAGAAATGGCATCGGAAATAATTACAAAAGGCACAATGACGACTTAAGTACAAGGAGACTGACTCTTCTTACTATCTATGATTTGAGCCTTTCCTGTGAGGCCAGTTTTAGATTCCGATGCTTCACCTCAGGTTTACTGTATCCCTTGGACCTTTATATTGGCGATGAAAAACTGCAATTGCACTGGAAATAAATACATGAGGCACAATGCCTACCTACATACAAGAAGACTGACTCTTCTTACTGTCTATGATTTGAGCCTTTCCCGTGAGGCCAGTTTTAGATTCCCATGCTTCACATCAGGTTTAGTGTATCCCTTGGACCTTCATATTGACGATGAAACACAGACAATTGCAACGGAATTAAATACAAAAGCCACATTGCCGACTTAAGTTAAAGAAGACTATCTCCTTTTACTGTCTGTGATTTGCCTCTTTCCTGTGAGACCAGCTTTAGATTCCAATGCTTCACTTCAGGTTTACTGTATCCCTTGGGCCTTCATATTGACGATGAAACACAGAAATTGCATCGGAAATAAATACAATAGACACAATGCAGACTGAAGTACAAGAAGACTGACTCTTCTTACTGTTTATGATTTGAGCCTTTCCTGTGAGTCCAGTTTTAGATTCCGATGCTTCACTTCAGGTTTACTGTATACCTTGGTCCTTCATATTCACATTGAAACACAGAAGTTGCATCGGAATTATATACAAAATTCACAATGCCTACTTAAGTACAAGAAGACTGACTCTCCTTACTGTCGATGTTTAGAGCCTTTCCTGTGAGACCATTTTTAGACTCCGATGCTTCACTTCAGGTTTACTCTATCCCTTGGACCTTCATTTTGACTATGAAACACAAAAATTGTATCGGAAGTAAATACAAAATGCACAATGATGACTTAAGTACAAGAAGACTGACTCTTCTTACTGTCTATGATTTGAACCTTTCCTGTGAAGCCTGTATTAGATTCCGATGCTTCACCTCAGGATTGCTGCATCCCTTGGACCTTCATATTGACGCTGAAACACAGAAATTGGATCGGAATTAATTACAAAAGCACAATGTCGACTTAAGATAAAGAAGACTGACTCTTCTTACTGTCTGTGATTTGAGCCTTTCCTGTGAGACCAGATTTAGATTCCGATGCTTCACTTCAAGTTTACTGTATCCCTTGGGCTTTCATATTCACGATGAATCACAGAAATTGCATCGGAAATAAATTAAAAAGGCACAATGCCGACTTAAGCACAAGAAGACCGACTCCTCTTTCTCTCTATGATTTTAGCCGTTCCTGTGAAACCAGTTTTAGATTCCGATGCTTTACCTCAGGTTTACTGTATCCCTTGGATCTTCATATTGACGTTTAGGCACAGAAATTGCATCGGAATTAAATACAAAAGGCACAATGCCGACTTAAGTACAAGAAAACTGACTCTTCTTACTGTCTATGTTTTGAGCCTGTCCTGTGAGAACAGTTTTAGATTCCCTTGCTTCACTTCAGGTTAACTGTAGCCCTTGGTCCTTCATATTCACAATGAAACACAGAAATTGCATCGGAATTAAAAACAAAATTCACAATGCCGACTTAAGTACAAGAAGACTGACTCTTCTAACTGTCAATGTTTTGAGCCTTTCCTGTGGAACCAGTTTTAGATTCCGGTGCTTCACCTCAGGTTTACTGTATCCCTTCGGACCTTCATATTGGCCATGAAACACAGTAATTGTATCGGAATTAAATACAAAAGGCACAATTCCGACTTAAGTTAAAGAAGGCTGACTCTTCTTAATGTCTGTAATTGGAGCCTTTCCTGTGAGACCAGTTTTAGGCTCCAATGCTTCACTTCCGGTTTACTGTATCTCTTGGTCCACCATATTAACGATGAAACAAAGATATTGCAACGGAAATAAATACAAAAGGCACAATTCCGTCTTAAGTACAAGAAGACTGACTCTTCTTACTGTCTATGATTTGAGCATTTCCGGTGAGACCAATTTTAGATTCCGATGCTTCACTTCAGGTTTACTGTATCCCTTGGACCTTCATATTGACGGTGAAACACAGAAATTGCATCGTAAATAAATACAAAAGGAACAATTCCGACTTAAGTACAAGAAGATTGACTCTTCTTCCTGTCTATGATTTGAGCCTTTCCTGTGAGACCAGGCTTAGATTCCGATGCTTCACTTCAGGTTTACCGTATCCCATGGACCTTCATATTGATGATGAAACACAGCTATTGCATCGGGAAAAAATCAAAAGGCTCAATGAAGACTTAAGTACAAGAAGACTGACTCCTCTGACTGTCTATGATTTGAGCCTTTCCTGTGAGAACAGTTTTAGATTCCCTTGCTTCACTTCAGGTTTACTGTATCCCTTGGTCCTTCATATTCGCGCTTAAACACAGAAATTGCATCAGCATTAAATACAAAATTCAGAAGGCCGACTTAAGTACAAGAAGACGGATTCTTCTTACAGTCTTTGTTTTGAGCCTTTCCTGTGAGACCAGTTTTAGATTCCCTTGCTTCACTTCAGGTTTACTGTATCCCTTGGACCTTCATGTTGACGATGAAACACAGAAATTGCATCGGAATTAAATACAAAAGAAACAATGCCGACTTAAGTTAGAAAAGACTGACTCTTCTTACTGTCTGTGATTTGAGCCTTTCCTGTGAGAGCAATTTTAGATTCCGATGTTTAACTTCAGGTTTACTGTATCCTTGGGCCTTCATTTTGACGATGAAACAGAGAAATTGCATCGGAAATATATACAAAGTGAACAATGCCGACTTAAGTGCAAAAAGACTGACTCTTCTTACTGTCTGTGATTTAAGCCTTTCCTGTGAGACCAGATTTAGATTCCGATGCTTCACTTCAGGTTTACTGTATCCCTTGGGCCTTCATATTGACGATGAAACACAGAAATTGCATCGAAAATACATTCAAACGGCACAATGCCGACTTAAGCACAAGAAGACCGACTCCTCTTTCTCTCTATGATTTGAGCCGTTCCTGTGAAACCAGATTTAGATTCAGATGCTTCACTTCAGGTTTACTGTATCCCTTGGGCCTTCATATTGACGATGAAACACAGAAATTACATCGGCATTAAATACAAATGGCACAATGCCGACTTATGTTAAAGAAGACTGACTCTTCTTACTGTCTGTGATTTGAGCCTTTCTTGTGAGACCAGTTTTAGATTCCGATGCTTTTCCTCAGGTTTACTGTATCCCTTGGATCTTCATATTGACGATTAGGCACAGAAATTGCATCGGAATTAAATACAAAAGGCACAATGCCGAACTAAGTACAAGAAGACTGACTCTTCTTACTGTCTATGTTTTGAGCCTTTCCTGTGAGAACAGTTTTAGATTCCCTTGCTTCACTTCAGGTTTACTGTATCCCTTGGTCCTTCATATTCACAATGAAACACAGAAATTGCATCGGAATTAAATACAATATTCACAATGCCGACTTAAGTACAAGTAGACTGACTCTTCTAACTCTCAATGTTTTGAGCCATTCCGGTGAGACCAATTTAAGATTTCAATGCTTCACTTCAGGTTTACTGTATCCCTTGTAACTTCATATTGACTATGAAACACAGAAACTGCATCGGAATTAAATACAAAAAACACAATGCCGACTTAAGTACAAGAAGACTGACTCTTCTTACAGTCTATTATTTGAGCCTTTTTTGTGAGACCAGATTTAGATTCCGATGCTTCACTTCAGGTTTACCGTATCCCTTGGACCTTCATATTGACAATGAAACTCAGCTATTGCATCGGGAAAAAATCAAAAGGCTCAATGAAGACTTAAGTACAAGAAGACTGAGTCCTCTGACTGTCTAAGATTTGAGCCTTTCCTGTGAGAACAGTTTTAGATTCCCTTGCTTCACTTCAGGTTTACTGTATCCCTTGGTCCTTCATATTCGCGCTTAAACACAGAAATTGCATCAGAATTAAATACAAAATTCACAATGCCGACTTAAGTACAAGAAGACGGACTCTTCTTACAGTCTTTGTTTTGAGCCTTTCCTGTGAGACCAGTTTTAGATTCCCTTGCTTCACTTCAGGTTTACTGTATCCCTTGGACCGTCATGTTGACGATTAAACACAGAAATGGCATCGGAATTAAATACAAAAGGCACAATGCCGACTTAAGTACAAGAAGACTGACTATTCTTACTGTCTATGATTTTAGCCTTTCCTGTGAGGCCAGTTTTAGATTCTGATGCTTCACCTCAGGTTTACTGTATGCCCTGTACCTTCATGTTGACGATCAAACACAGAAATTGCACCAGAATTAAAGACAAAAGGCACAAATTCGACTTATGTGAAAGAAGACTCACACTTCTTACTGTCTGTGATTTGAGCCTTTCCTGTGAGACCAGTTTTAGATTCCGATGCTTCACTTCAGGTTTACTGTATGCCTTGGGCCTTCATATTGACGATGAAACACAGAAATGGCATCGAAAATAAATTCAAATGTCACAATGACGACTTACGTACAATATGACTGACTCCTCTTACTCTCTATGATTTGAGCCTTTCCTGTGAGGCCAGTTTTAGATTCCGATGCTTCACCTCTGGTTTATTGTATCCCTTGGATCTCCATATTGACGATAAGGCACAGAAATTGCATCGGAAATAATTACAAAAGGCACAATTCCGACTTAAGTACAAGAAGACTGACTCATCTTACTGTCTATGGTTTGCGCCTTTCCTGTGAGGCCAGTTTTACATGCCGATGCTTCACCTCAGGTTTACTGTAACCCATGGACCTCCATATTGACGATGAAACACAGAAATTGCATCGGAATTAAATACAAAAGGCTCAATGCCGACTGAAGTTAAAATGACTGATTCTTCTTACTGTCTGTGATTTGAGCCTTTCCTGTGAGACCAGTTTTAGATTCCGATGCTTCACTTCACGCTTAGTGTATCCCTTAGACCTTTATATTGACGAAGAAGCACAGAAATAGCATCGCAATTAAATACAAAAGGCACAATGCCGACTTAAGTTAAAGAAGACTGACTCGTCTTACTGACTGTGATTTGAGCCTCTCCTGTGAGACCAGTTTCAGATTCCGATGCTTCACCTCAGGTTTACTGTATCCCTTGGACCTTCATATTGACGGTGAAACACAGAAATTGCATCGTAAATAAATACAAAAGGAACAATTCCGACTTAAGTACAAGAATATTGACTCTTCTTACTGTCTATGATTTGAGCCTTTCCTGTGAGACCAGGCTTAGATTCCGATGCTTCACTTCAGGTTTACCGTATCCCTTGGACCTTCATATTGACAATGAAACACAGCTATTGCATCGGGAAAAAATCAAAAGGCTCAATGAAGACTTAAGTACAAGAAGACTGACTCGTCTGACCGTCTATGATTTGAGCCTTTCCTGTGAGAACAGTTTTAGATTCCCTTGCTTCACTTCAGGTTTACTGTATCCCTTGGTCCTTCATATTCGCGCTTTAATACAGAAATTGCATCAGAATTAAATACAAAATTCACAATGCCGACTTAAGTACAAGAAGACGGACTCTTCTTACAGTCTTTGTTTTGAGAGTTTCCTGTGAGACCAGTTTTAGATTCCCTTGCTTCACTTCAGGTTTACTGTATCCCTTGGACCGTCATGTTGACGATGAAACACAGAAATTGCATCGGAATTAAAT
Organism: Schistocerca americana; assembly: GCF_021461395.2. Classification (NCBI taxonomy): domain Eukaryota; kingdom Metazoa; phylum Arthropoda; class Insecta; order Orthoptera; family Acrididae; genus Schistocerca; species Schistocerca americana. Next base: position 14,784,130 of record NC_060126.1, read on the forward strand.
ACAAAAGGCACAATGCCGACTTAAGTTAAAGAAGACTGACTCTTCTTCCTGCCTGTGATATGAGCCATTTCTGTGAGAAGAGTTTTAGATTCGGATGCTTCACTTCGGGATTATTGTATCCCTTGGACCTTCATATTGACGATGAAACACAGAAATGGCATCGGAATTAAATACAAAAGGCACAATGTCGACTTAAGTACAAGAAGACTGACTATTCTTACTCTCTATGATTTTAGCCTTTCCTGTGAGGCCAGTTTTAGATTCCGATGCTTCACCTCAGGTTTATTGTATCCCTTGGATCTTCATATTGACGATAAGGCACAGAAATTGCATCGGAAATAATTACAAAAGGCACAATGCCGACTTAAGTACAAGAAGACTGACTCTTCTTACTGTCAATGTTTTGAGCCTATCCTGTGAGATCTTTTTTAGATTCCGATGCTTCAGTTCAGGTTTACTGTATGCCTTGGACCTTCATATCGTCTATGAAATACAGAAATTGCATCGGAATTAAATACAAAACGCATAATGCTTACTGAAGTACAAGAAGACTAACTTTTCTTACTGTCCATAATTTCAGCCCTTTATGTGAGCCCAGTTTTAGATTCTGATGCTTCACCTCAGGTTTACTGTACCCCTTAGGCCTTCATATTGACGATGAAACACAGAAATTGCATCGGCATTAAATACAAATGGCACAATGCCGACTTAAGTTAAAGAAGACTGACTCTTCTTACTGTCTGTGATTTGAGCCTTTCCTGTGAGACCAGTTTCAGATTCCGATGCTTTACCTCAGGTTTACTGTATCACTTGGATCATCATATTGACGATGAAACACAGAAATTGCATCGGCATTAAATACAAATGGCACAATGCCGACTTAAGTTAATGAAGACTGACTCTTCTTACTGTCTGTGATTTGAGCCTTTCCTGTGAGACCAGTTTCAGATTCCGATGCTTTACCTCAGGTTTACTGTATCCCATGGACCATCTTATTGACGACGAAACAGAGAAATTGCATCGGAAATAAATACAAAGGCCACAATGCCGACTTAAGTACAAGAAGACTGACTCTTCTTATTGTCTATGATTTGAGCCTTTCCTGTGAGGTCAGTTTTGGATTCCGATGCTTCACCTCAGGTCTACTGTATCCCTTAGACCTTCATGTTGACGATGAAACACATGAATTGCATCGGAAATAAATACAATAGGCACAATTTCGACTTAAGTACAAGAAGACTGACTACTCTTACTGTCTATGGCTTGAGCCTTTCCTGTGAGGCCAGTTTTAGATTCCGATGCATCACCTAAGGTTTACTGTATCCCTTGGACCTTCATATTCGCATAGAAACACAGAAACTGTATCGGAATTCAATACAAAAGTCACAATTCCGACATTAGTTAAAGAAGACTGACTCTTCTTAATGTCTGGGATTTGAGTCTTTCCCGTGAAACCAATTTTAGATTTCGATGCTTCGCTTCAGGTTTACTGTATCCCTTGGACCATCATATTGACTATGAAACACAGAAATTGTATCGGAAATAAATAAAAAAGGCACAATGCCGACTTAAGTACAAGAAGACTGACTCTTCTTACTGTAAATGATTTGAGCCTTTCCTGTGAGACCAGTTTTAGATTCCGATGCTTCACTTCAGGTTTACTGTATCCCTTGGACCTTCATATTAACGACGAAACACAGAAATTGCATCGGAAAAAAATACAAAAGGCACAATGCCGACTTAAGTACAAGAAGATTGACTCTTCTTACTGTCTATGTTTTGACCCTTTCCTGTGAGAACAGCTTTTGATTCCCTTGCTTCACTTCAGGTTTACTGTATCCCTTGGTCCTTCATATTCACATTGAAACACAGAAGTTGCATCGGAATTATATATAAAATTCACAATGCCGACTTAGGTACAAGAAGACTGACTCTTCTTACTGTCAATGTTTAGAGCCTTTCCTGTGAGACCATTTTTAGATTCCGATGCTTTACTTCAGGTTTACTGTGTCCCTTGGACCTCCATATTGACTATGAAACACAGAAATTGCATCGGTATTAAATATAAAAGGCACAAAGCCGACATAAGTACAAGAAGACTGACTCTTCTTACTGTCTATAATTTGAGCCTTTTATGTGAGACCAGTTTTAGATTCTGATGCTTCACCTCAGGTTTACTGTATCCCTCGGACATACATATTGACGATCAAACACAGAAATTGCACCGTAAATAAATACAAAAGGCACATTGCCGACTTAAGTTAAAGAAGACTGACTCTTCTTCCTGTCTGTGATTTGAGTCTCTTCTGTGAGACCAGTTTTAGATTCCGATGCTTCACTTCACGTTTATTATAAACCTTTGACCTTCATATTGACGATGAAACACAGAAATTGCATCCGAATTTAATACAAAAGGCATAATGCCGACTTAAGTTAAAGAAGACTGACTGTTCTTACTGTCTATGATTTGAGCCTTTCCTGTGAGACCAGTTTTAGATTCCGATGCTTCACATCAAGTTTACTGTATCCCTTGGACCTTCATATTAACGATGAAACACAGAAATGGCATCGGAAATAATTACAAAAGGCACAATGACGACTTAAGTACAAGGAGACTGACTCTTCTTACTGTCTATGATTTGAGCCTTTCCTGTGAGGCCAGTTTTAGATTCCGATGCTTCACCTCACGTTTACTGTATCCCTTGGACCTTTATATTGGCGATGAGAAACTGAAATTGCACTGGAAATAAATACATGAGGCACAATGCCTACCTACATACAAGAAGACTGACTCTTCTTACTGTCTGTGATCTGAGGATTCACTGTGAGACCAGTTTTAGATTCCGATGCTTCACTTAAGGTGTACTGTATCCCTTGCACTTTCATATTGACGATGAAACACAGAAATTGCATCCAAAATAAATACAAATGGCAAGATGCCGACTTAAGTTAAAGAAGACTGACTGTTCTTACTGTCTGTGATTTGAGCCTTTCCTGTGAGACCTGTTTTAGATTCCGATGCTTCACCTCATGTTTACTGTATTTCTTGGACCTTCATATTGACTATGAAACACAGAAATTGAATCGGAATTAAATTTAAAAGGCACAATGCCGACATAAAGACAAGAAGACTGACTCTTCTTACTGTCTATAATTTGAGCCTGTTATGTGAGACCAGTTATCCATTCTGAAGCTTCACCTCAGGTTTATTGTATCCCTTGGACCTACATATTGACGATGAAACACAGAAATTGCATCGGAATTAAATACAAAAGGCACAATGCCGACTTATGTACAAGATGACTGACTCTTCTTGCTGTCTATGATTTGAGCCTTTCCTGTGAGGCCAGTTTTAGATTCCGATACTTCACCTCAGGTTTACTGTATCCCATGGACCTTTATATTGACAATGAAACACTGAAATTGCATTGGAAATTAATACAAGAGCACAATGCCTACTTACATACAAGAAGACTGACTTTTCTTACTGTCTATGATTTGAGCCTTTCCCGTGAGGCCAGTTTTAGATTCCGATGCTTCACAACGGGTTTAGTGTATCCCTTGGACCATCATATTGACGATGAAACACAGAAATTGCATCGGAAATAAATACAATAGGCACAATGCCGACTTAAGTACAAGAAGACTGACTCTTCTTACTGTTTATGATTTGAGCCTTTCCTGTGTGGCCAGTTTTAGATTCCGATGCTTCACATCAAGTTTACTGTATCCCTTGGACCTTCATATTGACGATGAGACACAGAAATGGCATTGGAAATAAATACAAAAGGCACAATGACGACTTAAGTACAAGGAGACTGACTCTTCTTACTGTCTATGATTTGAGCCTTTAATGTCAGACCAGTTTTAGATTCCGATGGTTCACCTCAGGTTTACTGTATCCCTTGGCCTTTATATTGACGATGAAACGCTGAAATTGCACTGGAAATAAATAAAAGGAGCACAATGCCTACTTACTTACAAGAAGACTGACTCTTCTTACTGTCTATGATTTGAGCCTTTCCCGTGAGGCCAGTTTTAGATTCCGATGCTTCACATCAGTTTTAGTGTATCCCTTTGACCTTCATATTGACGATGAAACACAGAAATTGCATCGGAAATAAATCCAAATGCACAATGCGGACTTAAGTACAATAAGACTGACTCTTCTTACTGTCTATGATTTGAGCCTTTCCTGTGAGGCCAGTATTAAATTCCGATGCTACACCTCATGTTTACTGTATCCCTTGGACCTTCATATTGACGATGAAACACAGACAATTGCAACGGAATTAAATACAAAAGGCACATTTCCAACTTAAGTTAAAGAAGACTAACTCCTCTTACTGTCTATGATTTGCGCCTTTCCTGTGAGACCAGTGTTAGATTCCGATGCTTCACCTCAGTTTTAGTGTATCCCTTAGACCTTCATAATGACGATGAAACACAGAAATTGCATGCGAATTTAATACAAAAGGCACAATGCCGACTTAAGTTAAAGAAGACTGACTGTTCTTACTGTCTATGATTTGAGCCTTTCCTGTGAGACCAGTTTTAGATTCCAATGCTTCACATCAAGTGTACTGTATTCCTTAGGCCTTCATATTGACGATGAAACACAGAAATTGCATCGGAAATAAATACAATAGGCACATTGCCGACTTAAGTACAAGAAGACTGGCTCTTGTTACTGTTTATGATTTGAGCCTTCCCTGTGACGCCAGTTTTAGATTCCAATGCTTCACCTCAGTTTTACTGTATCCCTTGGACCTTCATATTGACGATGAGACACAAAAATTGCATCGGAATTAAATACAAAAGGCAAAATGCCAACTTAAGTTAAAGGAGACTGACTCTTCTTACTGTCTGTGATCTGAGGATTCACTGTGAGACCAGATTTAGATTCTGATGCTTCACTTAAGGTGTACTGTATCCCTTGCACTTTCATATTGACGATGAAACACAGAAATTGCATCCAAAATCAATACAAATGGCAAAATGCCGACTTAAGTTAAAGAAGACTGACTGTTCTTACTGTCTGTGATTTGAGCCTTTCCTGTGAGACCTGTTTTAGATTCCGATGCTTCACCTCATGTTTACTGTATTTCTTGGACCTTCATATTGACTATGAAACACAGAAATTGCATCGGAATTAAATTTAAAAGGCACAATGCCGACATAAAGACAAGAAGACTGACTCTTCTTACTGTCTATAATTTGAGCCTGTTATGTGAGACCAGTTTTCCATTCTGAAGCTTCACCTCAGGTTTATTGTATCCCTTGGACCTACATATTGACGATGAAACACAGAAATTGCATCGGAATTAAATACAAAAGGCACAATGCCGACTTATGTACAAGATGACTGACTCTTCTTGCTGTCTATGATTTGAGCCTTTCCTGTGAGGCCAGTTTTAGATTCCGATACTTCACCTCAGGTTTACTGTATCCCATGGACCTTTATATTGACAATGAAACACTGAACTTGCACTGGAAATTAATACAAGAGCACAATGCCTACTTACATACAAGAAGACTGACTCTTCTTACTGTCTATGATTTGAGCCTTTCCCGTGAGGCCAGTTTTAGATTCCGATGCTTCACAACGGGTTTAGTGTATCCCTTGGACCATCATATTGACGATGAAACACAGAAATTGCATCGGAAATAAATACAAAAGTCACAATGCCGACTTAAGTACAAGAAGACTGACTCTTGTTACTGTCTATGTTTTGAACCTTTCCTGTGAGGCCAGTATTAGATTCCAATGCTTCACCTCAGGTTTACTGACTCCCTTGGACCTTCGTATTGACGATGAAACACAGGCAATTGCAACGGAATTAAGTAAAAATGGCACATTGCCGACTTAAGTTATAGAAGACTATCTCCTCTTACTGTCTGTGATTTCCGCCTTCCCTGTGCGACCAGTATTAGATTCCGATGCTTCACTTCAGGTTTACTGTATCCCTTGGGCCCTCATATTGACGATGAAACACAGAAATTGCATCGGAAATAAATACAATAGGCACAATGCCGACTTAAGTACAAGAAAACTGACTCTTCTTACTGTTTATGATTTGAGCCTTTCCTGTGTGGCCAGTTTTAGATTCCGATGCTTCACATCAAGTTTACTGTATCCCTTGGACCTTCATATTGACGATGAGACACAGAAATTGCATTGGAAATAAATACAAAAGGCACAATGACGACTTAAGTACAAGGAGACTGACTCTTCTTACTGTCTATGATTTGAGCCATTCCTGTGAGGCCAGTATTAGATTCCGATGCTTCACCTCAGGTTTACTCTACCCCTTGGACCTTTACATTGACGATGAAACACTAAAATTGCACTGGAAATAAATACAAGAGGCACAATGCCTACTTACATACAAGAAGACTGACTCTTCTTCCTGTCTATGATTTGAGCCTTTGCCGTGAGGCAAGTTTTAGATTCCGATGTTTCACATCAGGTTTAATGTATCCCTTGGACCTTCATGTTGACTATGAAACACAGAAATTTCATCGGAAATAAATATAAAAGGCACAATGCCGACTTAGGTACAAGAAGACTGACTCTTCTTACTGTCTACGTTTTGAGCCTTTCCTGTGAGGCCAGTATTAGATTCCGATGCTTCACCTCAGGTTTACTGTATCCCTTGGACGTTCATATTGACGATGAAACACAGACAATTGCAACGGAATTACATACAAAAGGCACAATGCCGACATAAGTTAAAGAAGATTAACTCCTCTTACTGTCTGTGATTCGCGCCTTTCCTGTGAGACCAGTTTTAGAATCCGATGGTTCACTTGAGGATTACTGTATCCCATGGGCCTTCATATTGACGATGAAACACAGAAATTGCATCGGAAATAAATACAATAGGCACAATGCCGTCTTAAGTACAAGAAGACTGACTCTTCTTACTGTTTATGATTTGAGCCTTTCCTGTGAGGCCAGTTTTTGATTCCGATGCTTAACCTCAGTTTTACTGTATCCCTTGGAGCTTCATATTGACGATGAAACACGGAATTTGCATCCGAATTTAATACAAAAGGCACAGTGGCGACTTAAGTTAAAGAAGACTGACTGTTCTTACTGTCTATGATTTGAGCCTTTCCTGTGAGACCAGTTTTAGATTCCGATGCGTCACGTTAAGTTTACTGTATCCCTTGGACCTTCATATTGACGATGAACCACAGAAATGGCATCGGAAATAAATTCAAAAGGCACAATGACGACTTAAGTACAAGGAGACTGACTCTTCTTACTGCCTATGATTTGAGCCTTACCTGTGATTCCAGTATTAGACTCCAATGCTTTACCTCAGGTTTACTGTATCCCATGGACCTTCATATTGACGATGAAACACAGACAATTGCAACGGAATTAAATTCAAATGGCACATTGCCGACTTAAGTTATAGTAGACTAACTCCTTTTACTGTCTGTGATTTGCGCCTTCCCTGTGAGACCAGTTTTAGATTCCGATGCTTCACTTCAGCTTTACTGTATCCCTTGGGCCTTCATATAGACGATGAAACACAGAAATTGCATCGGAAAAAAATACAATAGGCACAATGCCGACTTAAGCACAAGAAGACTGACTCTTCTTACTGTTTATGATTTGAGCCTTTCCTGTGAGGCCAGTTTTAGATTCCGATGCTTCACCTCAGTTTTACTGTATCCCTTGGAGCTTCATATTGACGATGAAACACAGAATTTGCTTCCGAATGTAATACAAAAGGCACAATATCGACTTAAGTTAAAGGAGACTGACTCTTCTTACTGTCTGCGATCTGAGGATTCCCTTTGAGACCAGTTTTAGTTTCCGATCCTTCACTTACGGTGTACTGTATCCCTTGGACCTTCATATTGACGATGAAACACAGAAAGTGCATCCAAATTAAATACAAATGGCAAAATGCCGACTTAAATTAAAGATGACTGACTGTTCTTACTGTCTATGATTTGAGCCTTTCCTCTGAGACCAGTTTTAGATTCCGATGCGTCACATCAAGTTTACTGTATCCCTTGGACCTTCATATTGACGATGAAACACAGAAATGGCATCGGAAATAAATTCAAAAGGCTGAATGACGACTTATGTACAAGGAGTCTGACTCTTCTTACTGTCTATGATTTGAGCCTTTCCTGTGATGCCAGTTTTAGATTCCGATGCTTCATCTCAGGTTTACTGTATCCCGTGGACCTTTATATTGACGACGAAACACTGAAATTGCACTGGAAATTAATACAAGAGCGAGATACCTACTTACATACAAGAAGACTGACTTTTCTTACTGTCTATGATTTGAGCCTTTCCCGTGAGGCCAGTTTTAGATTCCGATGCTTCACATCAGGTTTAGTGTATCCCTTGGACCTTCATATTGACTATGAGACACAGAAATTGCTTCGGAAATAAATACAAAAGGCACAATGCCGACCAAAATACAAGAAGATTGACTCTTCTTACTGTCTATGATTTGAGCCTTTCCTGTGAGGCCAGTATTAGTCTCCAATGCTTCACCTCAGGTTTACTGTATCCCATGGACCTTCATATTGACGATGAAACACAGACAATTGCAACGGAATTAAATACAAATGGCACATTGCCGACTTAAGTTATAGAAGACTAACTCCTCTTACTGTCTGTGATTTGCGCCTTCCCTGTGAGACCAGTTTTAGATTCCGATGCTTAGCTTCAGCTTTACTGTATCCCTTCGGCCTTCATATTGACGATGAAACACAGAAATTGCATCGGAAAAAAATACAATAGGCACAATGCCGACTTAAGTTAAAGGAGACTGACTCTTCTTACTGTCTGCGATCTGAGGATTCCCTTTGAGACCAGTTTTAGATTCCGATCCTTCACTTAAGGTTTACTGTATCCCTTCGACCTTCATATTGACGATGAAACACAGAAATTGCATCCAAATTAAATACAAATGGCAAAATGCCGACTTGAGTTAAAGAAGACTGACTGTTCTTACTGACTATGATTTGAGCCTTTCCTCTGAGACCAGTTTTAGATTCCGATGCTTCACCTCAGGTTTACTGTATCCCTTGGACCTTCATATTGACGATGAAACACAGAAATTGCATCGTAACTAAATACAAAAGGCACAATGCCGGCTTAAGTACAAGATGACTGACTTTTCTTACTGTCTATGATTTCAACCTTTCCTGTGAGGAGTGTTTTAGATTCCGGTGCTTCACCTAAGGTGTACTGTATCCCTTGGACCATCATATTGACGATGAAACACAGAAATTGCATCGGAATTAAATACAAAAGGCTCAATGCCGACTTAAGTTAAAGAAGACTGATTCTTCTTACTGTCTGTGATTTGAGCCTTTCCTGTGAGACCGGTTTTAGATTCCGATGCCTCACTTCAGGTTTTCTGTATCCCTTGGTCCTTCATATTCACATTGAAACACAGTGGTTGCATCGTAATTAAATACAAAATTCACAATGCCGATTTAAGTTAAAGAAGACTGACTCTTCTTCCTGTCAATGTTTAGAGCCTTTCCTGTGAGACCATTTCTAGATTCCGATGCTTCACTTCAGGTTTACTGTATCCCTTGGACCTTCATATTGACATTGAAACACAGAAATTGCATCGGAATTAAATACAAAAGGCACAAAGCCGACATAAGTATAAAAAGACTGACTCTTCTTACTGTCTATAATTTGAGCCTTTTATGTGAGACCAGTTTTAGATTCCGATGCTTCACATCAAGTTTACTGTATCCCTTGGACCTTCATATTGACGATGAGACACAGAAATGGCATTGGAAATAAATACAAAAGGCACAATGACGACTTAAGTACAAGGAGACTGACTCTTCTTACTGTCTATGATTTGAGCCATTCCTGTGAGGCCAGTATTAGATTCCGATGCTTCACCTCAGGTTTACTCTACCCCTTGGACCTTTACATTGACGATGAAACACTAAAATTGCACTGGAAATAAATACAAGAGGCACAATGCCTACTTACATACAAGAAGACTGACTCTTCTTCCTGTCTATGATTTGAGCCTTTGCCGTGAGGCCAGTTTTAGATTCCGATGTTTCACATCAGGTTTAATGTATCCCTTGGACCTTCATGTTGACTATGAAACACAGAAATTTCATCGGAAATAAATATAAAAGGCACAATGCCGACTTAGGTACAAGAAGACTGACTCTTCTTACTGTCTACGTTTTGAGCCTTTCCTGTGAGGCCAGTATTAGATTCCGATGCTTCACCTCAGGTTTACTGTATCCCTTGGACGTTCATATTGACGATGAAACACAGACAATTGCAACGGAATTACATACAAAAGGCACAATGCCGACATAAGTTAAAGAAGATTAACTCCTCTTACTGTCTGTGATTCGCGCCTTTCCTGTGAGACCAGTTTTAGAATCCGATGGTTCACTTGAGGATTACTGTATCCCATGGGCCTTCATATTGACGATGAAACACAGAAATTGCATCGGAAATAAATACAATAGGCACAATGCCGTCTTAAGTACAAGAAGACTGACTCTTCTTACTGTTTATGATTTGAGCCTTTCCTGTGAGGCCAGTTTTAGATTCCGATGCTTAACCTCAGTTTTACTGTATCCCTTGGAGCTTCATATTGACGATGAAACACGGAATTTGCATCCGAATTTAATACAAAAGGCACAGTGGCGACTTAAGTTAAAGAAGACTGACTGTTCTTACTGTCTATGATTTGAGCCTTTCCTGTGAGACCAGTTTTAGATTCCGATGCGTCACGTTAAGTTTACTGTATCCCTTGGACCTTCATATTGACGATGAACCACAGAAATGGCATCGGAAATAAATTCAAAAGGCACAATGACGACTTAAGTACAAGGAGACTGACTCTTCTTACTGCCTATGATTTGAGCCTTACCTGTGAGGCCAGTATTAGACTCCAATGCTTTACCTCAGGTTTACTGTATCCCATGGACCTTCATATTGACGATGAAACACAGACAATTGCAACGGAATTAAATTCAAATGGCACATTGCCGACTTAAGTTATAGTAGACTAACTCCTTTTACTGTCTGTGATTTGCGCCTTCCCTGTGAGACCAGTTTTAGATTCCGATGCTTCACTTCAGCTTTACTGTATCCCTTGGGCCTTCATATAGACGATGAAACACAGAAATTGCATCGGAAAAAAATACAATAGGCACAATGCCGACTTAAGCACAAGAAGACTGACTCTTCTTACTGTTTATGATTTGAGCCTTTCCTGTGAGGCCAGTTTTAGATTCCGATGCGTCACCTCAGTTTTACTGTATCCCTTGGAGCTTCATATTGACGATGAAACACAGAATTTGCTTCCGAATGTAATACAAAAGGCACAATATCGACTTAAGTTAAAGGAGACTGACTCTTCTTACTGTCTGCGATCTGAGGATTCCCTTTGAGACCAGTTTTAGTTTCCGATCCTTCACTTACGGTGTACTGTATCCCTTGGACCTTCATATTGACGATGAAACACAGAAAGTGCATCCAAATTAAATACAAATGGCAAAATGCCGACTTAAATTAAAGATGACTGACTGTTCTTACTGTCTATGATTTGAGCCTTTCCTCTGAGACCAGTTTTAGATTCCGATGCGTCACATCAAGTTTACTGTATCCCTTGGACCTTCATATTGACGATGAAACACAGAAATGGCATCGGAAATAAATTCAAAAGGCTGAATGACGACTTATGTACAAGGAGTCTGACTCTTCTTACTGTCTATGATTTGAGCCTTTCCTGTGATGCCAGTTTTAGATTCCGATGCTTCATCTCAGGTTTACTGTATCCCTTGGACCTTTATATTGACGACGAAACACTGAAATTGCACTGGAAATTAATACAAGAGCGAGATACCTACTTACATACAAGAAGACTGACTTTTCTTACTGTCTATGATTTGAGCCTTTCCCGTGAGGCCAGTTTTAGATTCCGATGCTTCACATCAGGTTTAGTGTATCCCTTGGACCTTCATATTGACTATGAGACACAGAAATTGCTTCGGAAATAAATACAAAAGGCACAATGCCGACCAAAGTACAAGAAGATTGACTCTTCTTACTGTCTATGATTTGAGCCTTTCCTGTGAGGCCAGTATTAGTCTCCAATGCTTCACCTCAGGTTTACTGTATCCCATGGACCTTCATATTGACGATGAAACACAGACAATTGCAACGGAATTAAATACAAATGGCACATTGCCGACTTAAGTTATAGAAGACTAACTCCTCTTACTGTCTGTGATTTGCGCCTTCCCTGTGAGACCAGTTTTAGATTCCGATGCTTAGCTTCAGCTTTACTGTACCCTTCGGCCTTCATATTGACGATGAAACACAGAAATTGCATCGGAAAAAAATACAATAGGCACAATGCCGACTTAAGTTAAAGGAGACTGACTCTTCTTACTGTCTGCGATCTGAGGATTCCCTTTGAGACCAGTTTTAGATTCCGATCCTTCACTTAAGGTTTACTGTATCCCTTCGACCTTCATATTGACGATGAAACACAGAAATTGCATCCAAATTAAATACAAATGGCAAAATGCCGACTTGAGTTAAAGAAGACTGACTGTTCTTACTGACTATGATTTGAGCCTTTCCTCTGAGACCAGTTTTAGATTCCGATGCTTCACCTCAGGTTTACTGTATCCCTTGGACCTTCATATTGACGATGAAACACAGAAATTGCATCGTAACTAAATACAAAAGGCACAATGCCGGCTTAAGTACAAGATGACTGACTTTTCTTACTGTCTATGATTTCAACCTTTCCTGTGAGGAGTGTTTTAGATTCCGGTGCTTCACCTAAGGTGTACTGTATCCCTTGGACCATCATATTGACGATGAAACACAGAAATTGCATCGGAATTAAATACAAAAGGCTCAATGCCGACTTAAGTTAAAGAAGACTGATTCTTCTTACTGTCTGTGATTTGAGCCTTTCCTGTGAGACCGGTTTTAGATTCCGATGCCTCACTTAAGGTTTTCTGTATCCCTTGGTCCTTCATATTCACATTGAAACACAGTGGTTGCATCGTAATTAAATACAAAATTCACAATGCCGATTTAAGTTAAAGAAGACTGACTCTTCTTCCTGTCAATGTTTAGAGCCTTTCCTGTGAGACCATTTCTAGATTCCGATGCTTCACTTCAGGTTTACTGTATCCCTTGGACCTTCATATTGACATTGAAACACAGAAATTGCATCGGAATTAAATACAAAAGGCACAAAGCCGACATAAGTATAAAAAGACTGACTCTTCTTACTGTCTATAATTTGAGCCTTTTATGTGAGACCAGTTTTAGATTCCGATGCTTCACCTCAGTTTTAGTGTATCCCTTAGACCTTCATAATGACGATGAAACACAGAAATTGCATGCGAATTTAATACAAAAGGCACAATGCCGACTTAAGTTAAAGAAGACTGACTGTTCTTACTGTCTATGATTTGAGCCTTTCCTGTGAGACCAGTTTTAGATTCCAATGCTTCACATCAAGTGTACTGTATCCCTTGGGCCTTCATATTGACGATGAAACACAGAAATTGCATCGGAAATAAATACAATAGGCACATTGCCGACTTAAGTACAAGAAGACTGGCTCCTGTTACTGTTTATGATTTGAGCCTTCCCTGTGACGCCAGTTTTAGATTCCAATGCTTCACCTCAGTTTTACTGTATCCCTTGGACCTTCATATTGACGATGAGACACAAAAATTGCATCGGAATTAAATACAAAAGGCAAAATGCCAACTTAAGTTAAAGGAGACTGACTCTTCTTACTGTCTGTGATCTGAGGATTCACTGTGAGACCAGTTTTAGATTCCGATGCTTCACTTAAGGTGTACTGTATCCCTTGCACTTTCATATTGACGATGAAACACAGAAATTGCATCCAAAATAAATACAAATGGCAAAATGCCGACTTAAGTTAAAGAAGACTGACTGTTCTTACTGTCTGTGATTTGAGCCTTTCCTGTGAGACCTGTTTTAGATTCCGATGCTTCACCTCATGTTTACTGTATTTCTTGGACCTTCATATTGACTATGAAACACAGAAATTGCATCGGAATTAAATTTAAAAGGCACAATGCCGACATAAAGACAAGAAGACTGACTCTTCTTACTGTCTATGATTTGAGCCTTTCCCGTGAGGCCAGTTTTAGATTCCGATGCTTCACAACGGGTGTAGTGTATCCCTTGGACCATCATATTGACGATGAAACACAGAAATTGCATCGGAAATAAATACAAAAGTCACAATGCCGACTTAAGTACAAGAAGACTGACTCTTCTTACTGTCTATGTTTTGAGCCTTTCCTGTGAGGCCAGTATTAGATTCCAATGCTTCACCTCAGGTTTACTGACTCCCTTGGACCTTCGTATTGACGATGAAACACAGGCAATTGCAACGGAATTAAGTAAAAATGGCACATTGCCGACTTAAGTTATAGAAGACTATCTCCTCTTACTGTCTGCGATTTCCGCCTTCCCTGTGCGACCAGTATTAGATTCCGATGCTTCACTTCAGGTTTACTGTATCCCTTGGGCCCTCATATTGACGATGAAACACAGAAATTGCATCGGAAATAAATACAATAGGCACAATGCCGACTTAAGTACAAGAAGACTGACTCTTCTTACTGTTTATGATTTGAGCCTTTCCTGTGTGGCCAGTTTTAGATTCCGATGCTTCACATCAAGTTTACTGTATCCCTTGGACCTTCATATTGACGATGAGACACAGAAATGGCATTGGAAATAAATACAAAAGGCACAATGACGACTTAAGTACAAGGAGACTGACTCTTCTTACTGTCTATGATTTGAGCCATTCCTGTGAGGCCAGTATTAGATTCCGATGCTTCACCTCAGGTTTACTCTACCCCTTGGACCTTTACATTGACGATGAAACACTAAAATTGCACTGGAAATAAATACAAGAGGCACAATGCCTACTTACATACAAGAAGACTGACTCTTCTTCCTGTCTATGATTTGAGCCTTTGCCGTGAGGCCAGTTTTAGATTCCGATGTTTCACATCAGGTTTAATGTATCCCTTGGACCTTCATGTTGACTATGAAACACAGAAATTTCATCGGAAATAAATATAAAAGGCACAATGCCGACTTAGGTACAAGAAGACTGACTCTTCTTACTGTCTACGTTTTGAGCCTTTCCTGTGAGGCCAGTATTAGATTCCGATGCTTCACCTCAGGTTTACTGTATCCCTTGGACGTTCATATTGACGATGAAACACAGACAATTGCAACGGAATTACATACAAAAGGCACAATGCCGACATAAGTTAAAGAAGATTAACTCCTCTTACTGTCTGTGATTCGCGCCTTTCCTGTGAGACCAGTTTTAGAATCCGATGGTTCACTTGAGGATTACTGTATCCCATGGGCCTTCATATTGACGATGAAACACAGAAATTGCATCGGAAATAAATACAATAGGCACAATGCCGTCTTAAGTACAAGAAGACTGACTCTTCTTACTGTTTATGATTTGAGCCTTTCCTGTGAGGCCAGTTTTAGATTCCGATGCTTAACCTCAGTTTTACTGTATCCCTTGGAGCTTCATATTGACGATGAAACACGGAATTTGCATCCGAATTTAATACAAAAGGCACAGTGGCGACTTAAGTTAAAGAAGACTGACTGTTCTTACTGTCTATGATTTGAGCCTTTCCTGTGAGACCAGTTTTAGATTCCGATGCGTCACGTTAAGTTTACTGTATCCCTTGGACCTTCATATTGACGATGAACCACAGAAATGGCATCGGAAATAAATTCAAAAGGCACAATGACGACTTAAGTACAAGGAGACTGACTCTTCTTACTGCCTATGATTTGAGCCTTACCTGTGAGGCCAGTATTAGACTCCAATGCTTTACCTCAGGTTTACTGTATCCCATGGACCTTCATATTGACGATGAAACACAGACAATTGCAACGGAATTAAATTCAAATGGCACATTGCCGACTTAAGTTATAGTAGACTAACTCCTTTTACTGTCTGTGATTTGCGCCTTCCCTGTGAGACCAGTTTTAGATTCCGATGCTTCACTTCAGCTTTACTGTATCCCTTGGGCCTTCATATAGACGATGAAACACAGAAATTGCATCGGAAAAAAATACAATAGGCACAATGCCGACTTAAGCACAAGAAGACTGACTCTTCTTACTGTTTATGATTTGAGCCTTTCCTGTGAGGCCAGTTTTAGATTCCGATGCGTCACCTCAGTTTTACTGTATCCCTTGGAGCTTCATATTGACGATGAAACACAGAATTTGCTTCCGAATGTAATACAAAAGGCACAATATCGACTTAAGTTAAAGGAGACTGACTCTTCTTACTGTCTGCGATCTGAGGATTCCCTTTGAGACCAGTTTTAGTTTCCGATCCTTCACTTACGGTGTACTGTATCCCTTGGACCTTCATATTGACGATGAAACACAGAAAGTGCATCCAAATTAAATACAAATGGCAAAATGCCGACTTAAATTAAAGATGACTGACTGTTCTTACTGTCTATGATTTGAGCCTTTCCTCTGAGACCAGTTTTAGATTCCGATGCGTCACATCAAGTTTACTGTATCCCTTACTCCTTCATATTGACGATGAAACACAGAAATGGCATCGGAAATAAATTCAAAAGGCTGAATGACGACTTATGTACAAGGAGTCTGACTCTTCTTACTGTCTATGATTTGAGCCTTTCCTGTGATGCCAGTTTTAGATTCCGATGCTTCATCTCAGGTTTACTGTATCCCTTGGACCTTTATATTGACGACGAAACACTGAAATTGCACTGGAAATTAATACAAGAGCGAGATACCTACTTACATACAAGAAGACTGACTTTTCTTACTGTCTATGATTTGAGCCTTTCCCGTGAGGCCAGTTTTAGATTCCGATGCTTCACATCAGGTTTAGTGTATCCCTTGGACCTTCATATTGACTATGAGACACAGAAATTGCTTCGGAAATAAATACAAAAGGCACAATGCCGACCAAAGTACAAGAAGATTGACTCTTCTTACTGTCTATGATTTGAGCCTTTCCTGTGAGGCCAGTATTAGTCTCCAATGCTTCACCTCAGGTTTACTGTATCCCATGGACCTTCATATTGACGATGAAACACAGACAATTGCAACGGAATTAAATACAAATGGCACATTGCCGACTTAAGTTATAGAAGACTAACTCCTCTTACTGTCTGTGATTTGCGCCTTCCCTGTGAGACCAGTTTTAGATTCCGATGCTTAGCTTCAGCTTTACTGTACCCTTCGGCCTTCATATTGACGATGAAACACAGAAATTGCATCGGAAAAAAATACAATAGGCACAATGCCGACTTAAGTTAAAGGAGACTGACTCTTCTTACTGTCTGCGATCTGAGGATTCCCTTTGAGACCAGTTTTAGATTCCGATCCTTCACTTAAGGTTTACTGTATCCCTTCGACCTTCATATTGACGATGAAACACAGAAATTGCATCCAAATTAAATACAAATGGCAAAATGCCGACTTGAGTTAAAGAAGACTGACTGTTCTTACTGACTATGATTTGAGCCTTTCCTCTGAGACCAGTTTTAGATTCCGATGCTTCACCTCAGGTTTACTGTATCCCTTGGACCTTCATATTGACGATGAAACACAGAAATTGCATCGTAACTAAATACAAAAGGCACAATGCCGGCTTAAGTACAAGATGACTGACTTTTCTTACTGTCTATGATTTCAACCTTTCCTGTGAGGAGTGTTTTAGATTCCGGTGCTTCACCTAAGGTGTACTGTATCCCTTGGACCATCATATTGACGATGAAACACAGAAATTGCATCGGAATTAAATACAAAAGGCTCAATGCCGACTTAAGTTAAAGAAGACTGATTCTTCTTACTGTCTGTGATTTGAGCCTTTCCTGTGAGACCGGTTTTAGATTCCGATGCCTCACTTAAGGTTTTCTGTATCCCTTGGTCCTTCATATTCACATTGAAACACAGTGGTTGCATCGTAATTAAATACAAAATTCACAATGCCGATTTAAGTTAAAGAAGACTGACTCTTCTTCCTGTCAATGTTTAGAGCCTTTCCTGTGAGACCATTTCTAGATTCCGATGCTTCACTTCAGGTTTACTGTATCCCTTGGACCTTCATATTGACATTGAAACACAGAAATTGCATCGGAATTAAATACAAAAGGCACAAAGCCGACATAAGTATAAAAAGACTGACTCTTCTTACTGTCTATAATTTGAGCCTTTTATGTGAGACCAGTTTTAGATTCCGATGCTTCACCTCAGTTTTAGTGTATCCCTTAGACCTTCATAATGACGATGAAACACAGAAATTGCATGCGAATTTAATACAAAAGGCACAATGCCGACTTAAGTTAAAGAAGACTGACTGTTCTTACTGTCTATGATTTGAGCCTTTCCTGTGAGACCAGTTTTAGATTCCAATGCTTCACATCAAGTGTACTGTATCCCTTGGGCCTTCATATTGACGATGAAACACAGAAATTGCATCGGAAATAAATACAATAGGCACATTGCCGACTTAAGTACAAGAAGACTGGCTCTTGTTACTGTTTATGATTTGAGCCTTCCCTGTGACGCCAGTTTTAGATTCCAATGCTTCACCTCAGTTTTACTGTATCCCTTGGACCTTCATATTGACGATGAGACACAAAAATTGCATCGGAATTAAATACAAAAGGCAAAATGCCAACTTAAGTTAAAGGAGACTGACTCTTCTTACTGTCTGTGATCTGAGGATTCACTGTGAGACCAGTTTTAGATTCCGATGCTTCACTTAAGGTGTACTGTATCCCTTGCACTTTCATATTGACGATGAAACACAGAAATTGCATCCAAAATAAATACAAATGGCAAAATGCCGACTTAAGTTAAAGAAGACTGACTGTTCTTACTGTCTGTGATTTGAGCCTTTCCTGTGAGACCTGTTTTAGATTCCGATGCTTCACCTCATGTTTACTGTATTTCTTGGACCTTCATATTGACTATGAAACACAGAAATTGCATCGGAATTAAATTTAAAAGGCACAATGCCGACATAAAGACAAGAAGACTGACTCTTCTTACTGTCTATGATTTGAGCCTTTCCCGTGAGGCCAGTTTTAGATTCCGATGCTTCACAACGGGTTTAGTGTATCCCTTGGACCATCATATTGACGATGAAACACAGAAATTGCATCGGAAATAAATACAAAAGTCACAATGCCGACTTAAGTACAAGAAGACTGACTCTTCTTACTGTCTATGTTTTGAGCCTTTCCTGTGAGGCCAGTATTAGATTCCAATGCTTCACCTCAGGTTTACTGACTCCCTTGGACCTTCGTATTGACGATGAAACACAGGCAATTGCAACGGAATTAAGTAAAAATGGCACATTGCCGACTTAAGTTATAGAAGACTATCTCCTCTTACTGTCTGCGTTTTCCGCCTTCCCTGTGCGACCAGTATTAGATTCCGATGCTTCACTTCAGGTTTACTGTATCCCTTGGGCCCTCATATTGACGATGAAACACAGAAATTGCATCGGAAATAAATACAATAGGCACAATGCCGACTTAAGTACAAGAAGACTGACTCTTCTTACTGTTTATGATTTGAGCCTTTCCTGTGTGGCCAGTTTTAGATTCCGATGCTTCACATCAAGTTTACTGTATCCCTTGGACCTTCATATTGACGATGAGACACAGAAATGGCATTGGAAATAAATACAAAAGGCACAATGACGACTTAAGTACAAGGAGACTGACTCTTCTTACTGTCTATGATTTGAGCCATTCCTGTGAGGCCAGTATTAGATTCCGATGCTTCACCTCAGGTTTACTCTACCCCTTGGACCTTTACATTGACGATGAAACACTAAAATTGCACTGGAAATAAATACAAGAGGCACAATGCCTACTTACATACAAGAAGACTGACTCTTCTTACTGTCTATGATTTGAGCCTATGCCGTGAGGCCAGTTTTAGATTCCGATGTTTCACATCAGGTTTAATGTATCCCTTGGACCTTCATGTTGACTATGAAACACAGAAATTTCATCGGAAATAAATATAAAAGGCACAATGCCGACTTAGGTACAAGAAGACTGACTCTTCTTACTGTCTACGTTTTGAGCCTTTCCTGTGAGGCCAGTATTAGATTCCGATGCTTCACCTCAGGTTTACTGTATCCCTTGGACGTTCATATTGACGATGAAACACAGACAATTGCAACGGAATTACATACAAAAGGCACAATGCCGACATAAGTTAAAGTAGATTAACTCCTCTTACTGTCTGTGATTCGCGCCTTTCCTGTGAGACCAGTTTTAGAATCCGATGGTTCACTTGAGGATTACTGTATCCCATGGGCCTTCATATTGACGATGAAACACAGAAATTGCATCGGAAATAAATACAATAGGCACAATGCCGTCTTAAGTACAAGAAGACTGACTCTTCTTACTGTTTATGATTTGAGCCTTCTCTGTGAGGCCAGTTTTAGATTCCGATGCTTAACCTCAGTTTTACTGTATCCCTTGGAGCTTCATACTGACGATGAAACACGGAATTTGCATCCGAATTTAATACAAAAGGCACAGTGGCGACTTAAGTTAAAGAAGACTGACTGTTCTTACTGTCTATGATTTGAGCCTTTCCTGTGAGACCAGTTTTAGATTCCGATGCGTCACATCAAGTTTACTGTATCCCTTGGACCTTCATATTGACGATGAACCACAGAAATGGCATCGGAAATAAATTCAAAAGGCACAATGACGACTTAAGTACAAGGAGACTGACTCTTCTTACTGCCTATGATTTGAGCCTTACCTGTGAGGCCAGTATTAGACTCCAATGCTTTACCTCAGGTTTACTGTATCCCATGGACCTTCATATTGACGATGAAACACAGACAATTGCAACGGAATTAAATTCAAATGGCACATTGCCGACTTAAGTTATAGTAGACTAACTCCTTTTACTGTCTGTGATTTGCGCCTTCCCTGTGAGACCAGTTTTAGATTCCGATGCTTCACTTCAGCTTTACTGTATCCCTTGGGCCTTCATATAGACGATGAAACACAGAAATTGCATCGGAAAAAAATACAATAGGCACAATGCCGACTTAAGCACAAGAAGACTGACTCTTCTTACTGTTTATGATTTGAGCCTTTCCTGTGAGGCCAGTTTTAGATTCCGATGCTTCACCTCAGTTTTACTGTATCCCTTGGAGCTTCATATTGACGATGAAACACAGAATTTGCTTCCGAATGTAATACAAAAGGCACAATATCGACTTAAGTTAAAGGAGACTGACTCTTCTTACTGTCTGCGATCTGAGGATTCCCTTTGAGACCAGTTTTAGTTTCCGATCCTTCACTTACGGTGTACTGTATCCCTTGGACCTTCATATTGACGATGAAACACAGAAAGTGCATCCAAATTAAATACAAATGGCAAAATGCCGACTTAAATTAAAGATGACTGACTGTTCTTACTATCTATGATTCGAGCCTTTCCTCTGAGACCAGTTTTAGATTCCGATGCGTCACATCAAGTTTACTGTATCCCTTGGACCTTCATATTGACGATGAAACACAGAAATGGCATCGGAAATAAATTCAAAAGGCTGAATGACGACTTATGTACAAGGAGTCTGACTCTTCTTACTGTCTATGATTTGAGCCTTTCCTGTGATGCCAGTTTTAGATTCCGATGCTTCATCTCAGGTTTACTGTATCCCTTGGACCTTTATATTGACGACGAAACACTGAAATTGCACTGGAAATTAATACAAGAGCGAGATACCTACTTACATACAAGAAGACTGACTTTTCTTACTGTCTATGATTTGAGCATTTCCCGTGAGGCCAGTTTTAGATTCCGATGCTTCACATCAGGTTTAGTGTATCCCTTGGACCTTCATATTGACTATGAGACACAGAAATTGCTTCGGAAATAAATACAAAAGGCACAATGCCGACCAAAGTACAAGAAGATTGACTCTTCTTACTGTCTATGATTTGAGCCTTTCCTGTGAGGCCAGTATTAGTCTCCAATGCTTCACCTCAGGTTTACTGTATCCCATGGACCTTCATATTGACGATGAAACACAGACAATTGCAACGGAATTAAATACAAATGGCACATTGCCGACTTAAGTTATAGAAGACTAACTCCTCTTACTGTCTGTGATTTGCGCCTTCCCTGTGAGACCAGTTTTAGATTCCGATGCTTAGCTTCAGCTTTACTGTACCCTTCGGCCTTCATATTGACGATGAAACACAGAAATTGCATCGGAAAAAAATACAATAGGCACAATGCCGACTTAAGTTAAAGGAGACTGACTCTTCTTACTGTCTGCGATCTGAGGATTCCCTTTGAGACCAGTTTTAGATTCCGATCCTTCACTTAAGGTTTACTGTATCCCTTCGACCTTCATATTGACGATGAAACACAGAAATTGCATCCAAATTAAATACAAATGGCAAAATGCCGACTTGAGTTAAAGAAGACTGACTGTTCTTACTGACTATGATTTGAGCCTTTCCTCTGAGACCAGTTTTAGATTCCGATGCTTCACCTCAGGTTTACTGTATCCCTTGGACCTTCATATTGACGATGAAACACAGAAATTGCATCGTAACTAAATACAAAAGGCACAATGCCGGCTTAAGTACAAGATGACTGACTTTTCTTACTGTCTATGATTTCAACCTTTCCTGTGAGGAGTGTTTTAGATTCCGGTGCTTCACCTAAGGTGTACTGTATCCCTTGGACCATCATATTGACGATGAAACACAGAAATTGCATCGGAATTAAATACAAAAGGCTCAATGCCGACTTAAGTTAAAGAAGACTGATTCTTCTTACTGTCTGTGATTTGAGCCTTTCCTGTGAGACCGGTTTTAGATTCCGATGCCTCACTTCAGGTTTTCTGTATCCCTTGGTCCTTCATATTCACATTGAAACACAGTGGTTGCATCGTAATTAAATACAAAATTCACAATGCCGATTTAAGTTAAAGAAGACTGACTCTTCTTCCTGTCAATGTTTAGAGCCTTTCCTGTGAGACCATTTCTAGATTCCGATGCTTCACTTCAGGTTTACTGTATCCCTTGGACCTTCATATTGACATTGAAACACAGAAATTGCATCGGAATTAAATACAAAAGGCACAAAGCCGACATAAGTATAAAAAGACTGACTCTTCTTACTGTCTATAATTTGAGCCTTTTATGTGAGACCAGTTTTAGATTCCGATGCTTCACCTCAGTTTTAGTGTATCCCTTAGACCTTCATAATGACGATGAAACACAGAAATTGCATGCGAATTTAATACAAAAGGCACAATGCCGACTTAAGTTAAAGAAGACTGACTGTTCTTACTGTCTAAGATTTGAGCCTTTCCTGTGAGACGAGTTTTAGATTCCAATGCTTCACATCAAGTGTACTGTATCCCTTGGGCCTTCATATTGACGATGAA
Source organism: Schistocerca americana (assembly GCF_021461395.2). Classification (NCBI taxonomy): domain Eukaryota; kingdom Metazoa; phylum Arthropoda; class Insecta; order Orthoptera; family Acrididae; genus Schistocerca; species Schistocerca americana. The sequence continues at coordinate 14,807,673 of NC_060126.1, forward strand.
ACACAGAAATTGCATCGGAAATAAATACAATAGGCACATTGCCGACTTAAGTACAAGAAGACTGGCTCTTGTTACTGTTTATGATTTGAGCCTTCCCTGTGACGCCAGTTTTAGATTCCAATGCTTCACCTCAGTTTTACTGTATCCCTTGGACCTTCATATTGACGATGAGACACAAAAATTGCATCGGAATTAAATACAAAAGGCAAAATGCCAACTTAAGTTAAAGGAGACTGACTCTTCTTACTGTCTGTGATCTGAGGATTCACTGTGAGACCAGTTTTAGATTCCGATGCTTCACTTAAGGTGTACTGTATCCCTTGCACTTTCATATTGACGATGAAACACAGAAATTGCATCCAAAATAAATACAAATGGCAAAATGCCGACTTAAGTTAAAGAAGACTGACTGTTCTTACTGTCTGTGATTTGAGCCTTTCCTGTGAGACCTGTTTTAGATTCCGATGCTTCACCTCATGTTTACTGTATTTCTTGGACCTTCATGTTGACTATGAAACACAGAAATTGCATCGGAATTAAATTTAAAAGGCACAATGCCGACATAAATACAAGAAGACTGACTCTTCTTACTGTCTATGATTTGAGCCTTTCCCGTGAGGCCAGTTTTAGATTCCGATGCTTCACAACGGGTTTAGTGTATCCCTTGGACCATCATATTGACGATGAAACACAGAAATTGCATCGGAAATAAATACAAAAGTCACAATGCCGACTTAAGTACATGAAGACTGACTCTTCTTACTGTCTATGTTTTGAGCCTTTCCTGTGAGGCCAGTATTAGATTCCAATGCCTCACCTCAGGTTTACTGACTCCCTTGGACCTTCGTATTGACGATGAAACACAGGCAATTGCAACGGAATTAAGTAAAAATGGCACATTGCCGACTTAAGTTATAGAAGACTATCTCCTCTTACTGTCTGCGATTTCCGCCTTCCCTGTGCGACCAGTATTAGATTCCGATGCTTCACTTCAGGTTTACTGTATCCCTTGGGCCCTCATATTGACGATGAAACACAGAAATTGCATCGGAAATAAATACAATAGGCACAATGCCGACTTAAGTACAAGAAGACTGACTCTTCTTACTGTTTATGATTTGAGCCTTTCCTGTGTGGCCAGTTTCAGATTCCGATGCTTCACATCAAGTTTACTGTATCCCTTGGACCTTCATATTGACGATGAGACACAGAAATGGCATTGGAAATAAATACAAAAGGCACAATGACGACTTAAGTACAAGGAGACTGACTCTTCTTACTGTCTATGATTTGAGCCATTCCTGTGAGGCCAGTATTAGATTCCGATGCTTCACCTCAGGTTTACTCTACCCCTTGGACCTTTACATTGACGATGAAACACTAAAATTGCACTGGAAATAAATACAAGAGGCACAATGCCTACTTACATACAAGAAGACTGACTCTTCTTACTGTCTATGATTTGAGCCTTTGCCGTGAGGCCAGTTTTAGATTCCGATGTTTCACATCAGGTTTAATGTATCCCTTGGACCTTCATGTTGACTATGAAACACAGAAATTTCATCGGAAATAAATATAAAAGGCACAATGCCGACTTAGGTACAAGAAGACTGACTCTTCTTACTGTCTACGTTTTGAGCCTTTCCTGTGAGGCCAGTATTAGATTCCGATGCTTCACCTCAGGTTTACTGTATCCCTTGGACGTTCATATTGACGATGAAACACAGACAATTGCAACGGAATTACATACAAAAGGCACAATGCCGACATAAGTTAAAGTAGATTAACTCCTCTTACTGTCTGTGATTCGCGCCTTTCCTGTGAGACCAGTTTTAGAATCCGATGGTTCACTTGAGGATTACTGTATCCCATGGGCCTTCATATTGACGATGAAACACAGAAATTGCATCGGAAATAAATACAATAGGCACAATGCCGTCTTAAGTACAAGAAGACTGACTCTTCTTACTGTTTATGATTTGAGCCTTTCCTGTGAGGCCAGTTTTAGATTCCGATGCTTAACCTCAGTTTTACTGTATCCCTTGGAGCTTCATATTGACGATGAAACACGGAATTTGCATCCGAATTTAATACAAAAGGCACAGTGGCGACTTAAGTTAAAGAAGACTGACTGTTCTTACTGTCTATGATTTGAGCCTTTCCTGTGAGACCAGTTTTAGATTCCGATGCGTCACATCAAGTTTACTGTATCCCTTGGACCTTCATATTGACGATGAACTACAGAAATGGCATCGGAAATAAATTCAAAAGGCACAATGACGACTTAAGTACAAGGAGACTGACTCTTCTTACTGTCTATGTTTTGAGCCTTTCCTGTGAGGCCAGTATTAGACTCCAATGCTTTACCTCAGGTTTACTGTATCCCATGGACCTTCATATTGACGATGAAACACAGACAATTGCAACGGAATTAAATACAAATGGCACATTGCCGACTTAAGTTATAGTAGACTAACTCCTTTTACTGTCTGTGATTTGCGCCTTCCCTGTGAGACCAGTTTTAGATTCCGATGCTTCACTTCAGCTTTCCTGTATCCCTTGGGCCTTCATATAGACGATGAAACACAGAAATTGCATCGGAAAAAAATACAATAGGCACAATGCCGACTTAAGCACAAGAAGACTGACTCTTCTTACTGTTTATGATTTGAGCCTTTCCTGTGAGGCCAGTTTTAGATTCCGATGCTTCACCTCAGTTTTACTGTATTTCTTGGAGCTTCATATTGACGATGAAAGACAGAATTTGCTTCCGAATTTAATACAAAAGGCACAATGGCGACTTAAGTTAAAGGAAACTGACTCTTCTTACTGTCTGCGATCTGAGGATTCCCTTTGAGACCAGTTTTAGTTTCCGATCCTTCACTTACGGTGTACTGTATCCCTTGGACCTTCATATTGACGATGAAACACAGAAAGTGCATCCAAATTAAATACAAATGGCAAAATGCCGACTTAAATTAAAGATGACTGACTGTTCTTACTGTCTATGATTTGAGCCTTTCCTCTGAGACCAGTTTTAGATTCCGATGCGTCACATCAAGTTTACTGTATCCCTTGGACCTTCATATTGACGATGAAACACAGAAATGGCATCGGAAATAAATTCAAAAGGCTGAATGACGACTTATGTACAAGGAGTCTGAGTCTTCTTACTGTCTATCATTTGAGCCTTTCCTGTGATGCCAGTTTTAGATTCCGATGCTTCATCTCAGGTTTACTGTACCCCTTGGACCTTTATATTGACGACGAAACACTGAAATTGCACTGGAAATTAATCCAAGAGCGAGATACCTACGTACATACAAGAAGACTGACTTTTCTTACTGTCTATGATTTGAGCCTTTCCCGTGAGGCCAGTTTTAGATTCCGATGCTTCACATCAGGTTTAGTGTATCCCTTGGACCTTCATATTGACGATGAAACACAGAAATTGCATCGGAAATAAATACAAAAGGCACAATGCCGACCAAAGTACAAGAAGATTGACTCTTCTTACTGTCTATGATTTGAGCCTTTCCTGTGAGGCCAGTATTAGTCTCCAATGCTTCACCTCAGGTTTACTGTATCCCATGGACCTTCATATTGACGATGAAACACAGACAATTGCAACGGAATCAAATACAAATGGCACATTGCCAACTTAAGTTATAGAAGACTAACTCCTCTTACTGTCTGTGATTTGCGCCTTCCCTGTGAGACCAGTTTTAAATTCCGATGCTTAGCTTCAGCTTTACTGTATCCCTTCGGCCTTCATATTGACGATGAAACACAGAAATTGCATCGGGAAAAAATACAATAGGCACAATGCCGACTTAAGTTAAAGGAGACTGACTCTTCTTACTGTCTGCGATCTGAGGACTCCCTTTGAGACCAGTTTTAGATTCCGATCCTTCACTTAAGGTTTACTGTATCCCTTCGACCTTCATATTGACGATGAAACACAGAAATTGCATCCAAATTAAATACAAATGGCAAAATGCCGACTTAAGTTAAAGAAGACTGACTGTTCTTACTGACTATGATTTGAGCCTTTCCTCTGAGACCAGTTTTAGATTCCGATGCTTCACCTCAGGTTTACTGTATCCCTTGGACCTTCATATTGACGATGAAACACAGAAATTGCATCGTAACTAAATACAAAAGGCACAATGCCGGCTTAAGTACAAGATGACTGACTTTTCTTACTGTCTATGATTTCAACCTTTCCTGTGAGGAGTGTTTTAGATTCCGGTGCTTCACCTAAGGTGTACTGTATCCCTTGGACCATCATATTGACGATGAAACACAGAAATTGCATCGGAATTAAATACAAAAGGTTCAATGCCGACTTAAGTTAAAGAAGACTGATTCTTCTTACTGTCTGTGATTTGAGACTTTCCTGTGAGACCGGTTTTAGATTCCGATGCCTCACTTCAGGTTTTCTGTATCCCTTGGTCCTTCATATTCACATTGAAACACAGTGGTTGCATCGTAATTAAATACAAAATTCACAATGCCGATTTAAGTTAAAGAAGACTGACTCTTCTTCCTGTCAATGTTTAGAGCCTTTCCTGTGAGACCATTTCTAGATTCCGATGCTTCACTTCAGGTTTACTGTATCCCTTGGACCTTCATATTGACATTGAAACACAGAAATTGCATCGGAATTAAATACAAAAGGCACAAAGCCGACATAAGTATAAGAAGACTGACTCTTCTTACTGTCTATAATTTGAGCCTTTTATGTGAGACCAGTTTTAGATTCTGATGCTTCACCTCAGGTTTACTGTATCCCTTGGACCTACATATTGATAATAATACACAGAAATTGCATCGGAAATAAATGCAAAAGCCACATTGCCGACTTAAGTTAAAGAAGACTGACTCCTCTTCCAGTCTGTGATTTGAGATTCTTCTGTGAGACCAGTTTTAGATTCCGACGCTTCACTTTAGGTTTACTGTATCCCTTGGACCTTCATATTGACGATGAAACACAGACAATTGCAACGGAATTAAATACAAATGGCACTTTGCCGACTTAAGTTATAGAAGACTAACTCCTCTTACTGTCTGTGATTTGCGCCTTCCCTGTGCGACCAGTATTAGATTCCGATGCTTCACTTCAGGTTTACTGTATCCCTTGGGCCTTCATATTGACGATGAAACACAGAAATTGCATCGGAAATAAATACAATAGGCACAATGCCGACTTAAGTACAAGAAGACTGACTCTTCTTACTGTTTATGATTTGAGCCTTTCCTGTGAGGCCAGTTTTAGATTCCGATGCTTCACTTCAATTTTACTGTATGCCTTGGACCTTCATATTGACGATGAAACACTGAATTAGCATCCGAATTTAATACAAAAGGCACAATGGCTACTTAAGTTAAAAAGGACAGACTGTTCTTACTGTCTATGATTTGAGCCTTTCCTGTGAGACCAGTTTTAGATTCCGATGCGTCACATCAAGTTTACTGTATCTCTTGGACCTTCATATTGACGATGAAACACAGAAATGGCATCGGAAATAAATTCAAAAGGCACAATGCCGACTTAAGTACAAGAAGACTGACTCTTCTTAGTGTCTATGATTTGAGCCTTTCCTGTGAGGCCAGTATTAGGCTCCAATGCTTCACCTCAGGTTTACTGTATCCCTTGGACTTTCATATTGGCGATGAAACACAGACAATTGCAACGGAATTAAATACAAATTGCACATTGCCGACTTAAGTTATAGAAGACTAACTCCTCTTACTGTCTGTGATTTGCGCCTTCCCTGTGAGACCAATTTTAGATTCCGATGTTTCACTTCAGCTTTACTGTATCCCTTGGGCCTTCATATTGACGATGAAACACAGAAATTGCATCGAAAAAAAATACAATAGGCACAATGCCGACTTAAGTTAAAGGAGACTGACTCTTCTTACTGTCTGCGATCTGTGGATTCCCTTTGAGACCAGTTTTAGACTCCGATCCTCACTTAAGGTGTACTGTATCCCTTGGACCTTCATATTGACGATGAAACACAGAAATTGCATACAAATTAAATACAAATGGCAAAATGCCGACTTAAGTTAAAGAAGACTGACTGTTCTTACTGTCTGTGATTTGAGCCTTTCCTCTGAGACCAGTTTTAGATTCCGATGCTTCACCTCAGGTTTACTGTATCCCTTGGACCTTCATATTGACGATGAAACACAGAAATTGCATCGTAACTAAATACAAAAGGCACAATGCCGGCTTAAGTACAAGAAGACTGACTTTTCTTACTGTCTATGATTTCAACCATTCCTGTGAGGAAAGTTTTAGATTCCGGTGCTTCACCTAAGGTGTACTGTATCCCTTGGACCATCATATTGACGATGAAACACAGAAATTGCATCGGAATTAAATACAAAAGTCTCCATGCCGACTTAAGTTAAAGAAGACTGATTCTTCTTACTGTCTGTGATTTGAGCCTTTCCTGTGAGACCGGTTTTAGATTCCGATGCCTCACTTCAGGTTTACTGTATCCCTTGGTCCTTCATATTCACATTGAAACACAGTGGTTGCATCGGAATTATATACAAAATTCACAATGCCGACTTAAGTTAAAGAAGACTGATTCTTCTTCCAGTCAATATTTAGAGCCTTTCCTGTGAGACCATTTCTAGATTCCGATGCTTCACTTCAGGTTTACTGTATCCCTTGGACCTTCATATTGACATTGAAACACAGAAATTGCATCGGAATTAAATACAAAACGCACAAAGCCGACATAAGTACAAGAAGACTGACTCTTTTTACTGTCTATAATTTGAGCCTTTTATGTGAGACCAGTTTTAGATTCTGATGCTCCACTTCAGGTTTACTGTATCCCTTGGACTTTCATATTGACGATGAAACACAGACAATTGCAACGGAATTAAATACAAATTGCACATTGCCGACTTAAGTTATAGAAGACTAACTCCTCTTACTGTCTGTGATTTGCGCCTTCCCTGTGAGACCAGTTTAGATTCCGATGCTTCACTTCAGCTTTACTGTATCCTTTGGGCCATCATATTGACAATGAAACACAGAAATTACATCGGAAAAAAATACAATAGGCACAATGCCGACTTAAGTTAAAGGAGACTGACTCTTCTTACTGTCTGCGATCTGAGGATTCCCTTTGAGACCAGTTTTAGATTCCGATCCTTCACTTAAGGTGTACTGTATCCCTTGGACCTTCATATTGACGATGAAACACAGAAATTGCATCCAAATTAAATACAAATGGCAAAATGCCGACTTAAGTTAAAGAAGACTGACTGTTCTTACTGTCTATGATTTGAGCCTTTCCTCTGAGACCAGTTTTAGATTCCGATGCTTCACCTCAGGTTTACTGTATCCCTTGGACCTTCATATTGCCGATGAAACACAGAAATTGCATCGTAACTAAATACAAAAGGCACAATGCCGGCTTAAGTACAAGAAGACTGACTTTTCTTACTGTCTATGATTTCAACCTTTCCTGTGAGGAAAGATTTAGATTCCGGTGCTTCACCTAAGGTGTACTGTATCCCTTGGACCATCATATTGACGATGAAACACAGAAATTGCATCGGAATTAAATACGAAAGGCTCAATGCCGACTAAAGTTAAAGAAGACTGATTCTTCATACTGTCTGTGATTTGAGCCTTTCCTGTGAGACCGGTTTTAGATTCCGATGCCTCACTTCCGGTTTACTGTATCCCTTGGACCTTCATATTGACATTGAAACACAGAAATCGCATCGGAATTAAATACAAAAGCACAAAGCCGACATAAGTACAAGAAGACTGACTCTTCTTACTGTCTATAATTTGTGCCTTTTATGTGAGACCAGTTTTAGATTCTGATGCTTCACCTCAGGTTTACTGTATCCCTTGGACCTACATATTGATGATAATACACAGAAATTGCATCGGAAATAAATGCAAAAGGCACATTGCCGACTTAAGTTAAAGAAGACTGACTCTTCTTCCAATCTGTGATTTGAGCCTCTTCTGTGAGACCAGTTTTAGATTCCGATGCTTCACTTTAGGTTTACTGTATCCCTTGGACCTTCATATTGACGATGAAACACAGACAATTGCAACGGAATTAAATACAAATGGCACTTTGCCGACTTAAGTTATAGAAGACTAACTCCTCTTACTGTCTGTGATTTGCGCCTTCCCTGTGCGACCAGTATTAGATTCCGAAGCTTCACTTCAGGTTTACTGTATCCCTTGGGCCTTCATATTGACGATGAAGCGCAGAAATTACATCGGAAATAAATACAATAAGCACAATGCCGACTTAAGTACAAGAAGACTGACTCTTCTTACTGTTTGTGATTTAAGCCTTTCCTGTGAGGCCAGTTTTAGATTCCGATGCTTCACATCAAGTTTACTGTATCCCTTGGACCTTCATATTGGCGATGAGACAAAGAAATTGCATCGGAAATATATAGAAAAGGCACAATGACGACTTAAGTACAAGGAGACTTGCCCCTTCTTACTGTCGATGATTTGAGCCATTCCTGTGAGGCATGTTTTAGATTCCGATGCTTCACCTCAGGTTTACTGTACCCCTTGGACCTTTACATTGACGATGAAACACTAATATTGCACTGGAAATAAATACAAGAGGCACAATGCCTACTTACATACACGAAGACTGACTCTTCTTACTGTCTATGATTTGAGCCTCTGCCGTCAAGCCAGTTTTAGATTCCGATGCTTCACATCAGGTTTAGTGCATCCCTTGGACCTTCATGTTGACGATGAAACACAGAAATTTCATCGGAAATAAATACAAAAGGCACAATGCCGACTTAAGTACAAGAAGAATGACTCTTCTTACTGTCTATGATTTGAGCCTTTCCTGTGAGGCCAGTATTAGATTCCGATGCTTCACCTCAGGTTTACTGTATCCCTTGGACGTTTGTGAGACCAGTTTTAGATTCCAAAGGTTCACTTCAGGTTTACTGTATCCCTTGGGCCTTCATATTGACGATCAATCACAGAAATTGCATCGGAAATAAATACAATAGGCACAATGCCGACTTAAGTACAAGAAGACTGACTCTTCTTACTGTTTATGATTTGAGCCTTTCCTGTGAGGCCAGTTTTAGATTCCGATGCTTCACCTCAATATTACTGTATCCCTTGGACCTTCATATTGACGATGAAACACTGAATTTGCATCCGAATTTAATACAAAAGGCACAATGGCGACTTAAGTTAAAGAAGACAGACTGTTCCTACTGTCTATGATTTGAGCCTTTCCTGTGAGACCAGTTTTAGATTCCGATGCGTCACATCAAGTTTACTGTATCCCTTGGACCTTCATATTGACGATGAAACATAGAAATGGCATCGGAAATAAATTCAAAAGGCACAATAACGACTTGAGTACAAGGAGACTGACTCTTCTTACTGTCTATGATTTGAGCCTTTCCTGTGAGGCCAGTTTTAGATTCCGATGCTTCACCTCAGGTTTACTGTATCCCTTGTACCTTTATATTGACGATGAAACACTGAAATTGCACTGGAAATTAATACAAGAGCACAATGCCTACTTACATACAAGAAGACTGACTCTTCTTACTGTGTATGATTTGAGCCTTTCCCGTGAGGCCAGTTTTAGATTCCGATGCTTCACATCAGGTTTACTGTATCCCTTGGACCTTCATATTGACGATGAAACACAGAAATTGCATCGGAAATAAATACAAAAGGCACAATGCCCACTTAAGTACAAGAAGACTGACTCTTCTTACTGTCTATGATTTGAGCCTTTCCTGTGAGGCCAGTATTAGACTCCAATGCTTCACCTCAGGTTTACTGTATCCCTTGGACTTTCATATTGACGATGAAACACAGACAATTGCAACGGCATTAAATACAAAGGGCACATTGCCGACTTAAATTATAGAAGACTAACTCCTCTTACTGTCTGTGATTTGCGCCTTCCCTGTGAGACCAGTTTTAGATTCCGATGCTTCACTTCAGCTTTACTGTATCCCTTGGGCCTTCATATTGACGATGAAACACAGAAATTGCGTTGGAAAAAAATACAATAGGCACAATGCCGACTTAAGTTAAAGGAGACTGTTTCTTCTTACTGTCTGTGATTTGAGCCTTTCCTGTGAGACCAGTTTTAGATTCCGATGCCTCACTTCAGGTTTACTGTATCCCTTGGGCCGTCATATTCACATTGAAACAGTGGTTGCATCGGAATTATATACAAAATTCACAATGCCGACTTAAGTTAAAGAAGACTGACTCTTCTTACTGTCAATGTTTAGAGCCTTTCCTGTGAGACCATTTATAGATTCCGATGCTTCACTAAAGGTGTACTGTATCCCTTGGACCTTCATATTGACGATGAAACATAGAAATGGCATCGGAAATAAATTCAAAAGGCACAATGACGACTTAAGTACAAGGAGACTGACTCTTCTTACTGTCTATGATTTGAGCGTTTCCTGTGAGGCCAGTTTTAGATTCCGATGCTTCACCTCAGGTTTACTGTATCCCTTGGACCTTTATATTGACGATGAAACACTGAAATTGCACTGGAAATTAATACAAGAGCACAATGCCTACTTACATACAAGAAGACTGACTCTTCTTACTGTGTATGATTTGAGCCTTTCCCGTGAGGCCAGTTTTAGATTCCGATGCTTCACATCAGGTTTAGTGTATCCCTTGGACCTTCATATTGACGATGAAACACAGAAATTGCATCGGAAATAAATACAAAAGGAACAATGCCCACTTAAGTACAAGAAGACTGACTCTTCTTACTGTCTATGATTTGAGCCTTTCCTGTGAGGCCAGTATTAGACTCCAATGCTTCACCTCAGGTTTACTGTATCCCTTGGACATTCATATTGACGATGAAACACAGACAATTGCAACGGCATTAAATACAAATGGCACATTGCCGACTTAAGTTATAGAAGACTAACTCCTCTTACTGTCTGTGATTTGCGCCTTCCCTGTGAGACCAGTTTTAGATTCCGATGCTTCACTTCAGCATTACTGTATCCCTTGGGCCTTCATATTGACGATGAAACACAGAAATTGCGTCGGAAAAAAATACAATAGGCACAATGCCGACTTAAGTTAAAGGAGACTGTTTCTTCTTACTGTCTGTGATTTTACCCTTTCCTGTGAGACCAGTTTTATATTCCGATGCTTTACTTCAGGTTTACTGTATACCTTGGTCCTTCATATTTATATTGAAACACAGAAGTTGCATCGGAATTATATAGAAAATTCACAATGCCGACTTAAGTACAAGAAGACTGACTCTTCTTACAGTCTGCAATTTGAGCCTTTTATGTGAGACCAGTTTTAGATTCTGATGCTTCACCTCAGGTTTACTGTATCCCTTGGACCTTCGTATTAACGACGAATTACAGAAATTGAATCGTAAAAAAATACAAAAGGCACAATGCCGACTTAAGTACAAGAAGACTGACTCTTCTTACTGTCTATGTTTTGAGCCTTTCCTGTGAGGCCAGTATTAGACTCCAATGCTTCACCTCAGGTTTACTGTATCCCTTGGACTTTCATATTGACGATGAAACACAGACAATTGCAACGGCATTAAATACAAATGGCACATTGCCGACTTAAGTTATAGAAGACTAACTCCTCTTACTGTCTGTGATTTGCGCCTTCCCTGTGAGACCAGTTTTAGATTCCGATGCTTCACCTCAGGTTTACTGTATCCCTTGGACCTTTATATTGACGATGAAACACTGAAATTGCACTGGAAATTAATACAAGAGCACAATGCCTACTTACATACAAGAAGACTGACTCTTCTTACTGTGTATGATTTGAGCCTTTCCCGTGAGGCCAGTTTTAGATTCCGATGCTTCACATCAGGTTTAGTGTATCCCTTGGACCTTCATATTGACGATGAAACACAGAAATTGCATCGGAAATAAATACAAAAGGCACAATGCCCACTTAAGTACAAGAAGACTGACTCTTCTTACTGTCTATGATTTGAGCATTTCCTGTGAGGCCAGTATTGGATTCCGATGCTTCACTTCGGTTTACTGTATCCCTTGGTCCTTCATATTCACGCTGAAACACAGAAATTGCATCGGAATTAAATACAAAAATCACAATGCCGACTTAAGTACAAGAAGACTGAGTCTACTTACTGTCTATGTTTAGAGCCTTTCCTGTGAGACCAGTTTTAGATTTCGGAGCTTCTCCTCGGGTTTACTGTATCCATTGGAACTTTATATTGACGATGGAACACATACATGGCATCGGAAATAAATACAAAAGGCCCAATGCCGACTTAAGTTAAAGAAGACTGATTCTTCTTACTGTCTGTGATTTGAGCCTTTCCTGTGAGACCAGTATTAGATTCCGATGCTTCGCTTCAGGTTTGCTGTATCCCTTGGGCCATCATATTGACGATGAAACAGAGAAATTGCTTCGGAAATAAATACAAAAGGCACAATGCCGACTTAAATACAAGAAGACTGACTCTTTTTACTGTCTATGATGTGAGAATTTCCTGTGAGGCAGTTTTGATGCCGATGCATCACCTCATTTTTACTGTATCCCTTAACCCTTCATACTGTCGATGAAACACAGAAATTGAATCGGAAATAAATACAAAAGACACAATGCCTACTTCAATACAAGAAGACTGACTCTTCTTACTGTTTATGATTTGAGCCTTTCCTGTGAGGCCAGTTTTCGATTCCGATGCTTCACCTCAGGTTTACTGTATCCTTTGGACCTTCATATTGACGATGAAACACAGTAATTGCATCGGAAATAGATGCAATAGGCACAATGACGACTAATATACAATAAGACTAACTCTTCTTACGGTCTATGAATTGAGCCTTTTCTGGGAGACCAGTTTTAGATTCCGATGCTTCACCTCAGGTTTACTGTATCCCTTGGTCCCTTCATATTGACGATTAAACACAGAAATTGCATCGGAAATAAATACAAAAGGTACAATGCCGACTTAAGTACAAGAAGACTGACTCTTCCTACTTTCTATGATTTCAGGCTTTCCTGTGAGGCCAGTTTTAGATTTCGATGCTTCACCTCAGGTTTACTGGATCCTTTGGACCTTTATATTGACGATGAAACACAGAAATTTTATCGGAATTAAATACAATAGGCACAATGTCGACTTAAGTTAAAGCAGACTGACTCTTCTTAATGTCTGTTATATGAGCCTTTCCTGTGAGACCAGTTTTAGATTCCGATGCTTCACTTCAGGTTTACTGTATCACTTGGACCATCATATTGGCGATGAAACACAGAAATTGCATCGGAAATATATACAAAAGGCACAATGACGACTTAAGTACAAGAAGACTGACCCTTCTTTCTGTCTGTGATTTGAGCCTTTCCTGTGAGACCAGTATTAGATTCCGATGCTTCGCTTCAGATTTGCTGTATCCCTTGGGCCATCATATTGACGATGAAACAGAGAAATTGCTTCGGAAATAAATACAAAAGGCACAATGCCGACATAAATACAAGAAGACTGACTCTTCTTACTGTCTATGATGTGAGCCTTTCCTGTGAGGCCAGTTTTGATGCCGATGCATCACCTCATTTTTACTATATCCCTTGAACCTTCATATTGTCGATGAAACACGGAAATTGAATCGGAAATAAATACAAAAGGCACAATGCCTACTTAAATACAAGAAGACTGACTCTTCTTACAGTCTATGATTTGGGCCTTTCCTGCGAGGGCAGTTTTAGATTCCGATGCTTCACATCAGGTTTTGTATCCGTTTGACCTTCATATTGAGGATGAAGCACAGTAATTGCAACGGAAATAAATACAAAAGACGCAATGCCGTCTTAAGTACAAGAAGACTGACTCTTCTTACAGCCTATGATTTGTGCCTTTCGTGTGAGACCTGTTTTAGAATCCAATGCTACACCTCAGGTTTCCTGTATCCCTTGGACCTTCATATTGACGATGTAACACAGATATTGAATCGGAAATAAATGCAAAAGGCACAATGCCTACTTACTAACAAGAAGACTGACTCTTCTTACTGTCTAAGATTTGAGCCTTTCCTGTGAGACCAGTTATAGATTCCGATGCTTCACTTCAGGTTTATTGTCTCCCTTTGACCTTCATATTGACGATGAAACACCGAAATTGCATCCGAATTAAGTACAAAAGGCACAATGCCGACTTAAATTAAGGAAGACTGACCCTTCTTTCTGTCTGTGATTTGAGCCTTTCCTGTGAGACCAGTTTTAGATTCCGAAGCTTCATTTGAGGTTTACTGTATCCCTTGGGCCTTCATATTGACTTTGAAACACAGAAATTGCATCGGAAATATATACAAAAGTCACAATGCCGACATAAGTACATGAAGACACTTCTTACTGTCTATGATTTGAGCCTTTCCTGTGAGGCCTGTTTTAGGTTCCGTTGCTTCACCTCAGGTTTATTGTATCCCTTTGACCTTCATATTGACGATGAAACTCAGATCTTGCATCCGAAATAAATACAAAAGGCAAAATGCAGACTTAAGTACAAGTAGACTGACTCTTCTTACTGTCTATGATTTGAGCCTTCCTGTGAGGCCAGTATTAGATTCCGATGCTTCAACTCAGGTTTACTGTAGCCCTTGGACCATCGTAGTGACGATGAAACACAGACACTTGTTACGGAATTATATACAAAAGGCACAATGCCGACTTAAGTTAAAGGAGACTATCTCTTCTAACTGTCTGTGATTTGAGGCTTTCCTGTGAGACCAGTTTTAGATTCCGATGCTTCACTTCAGGTCTACTGTATCCCTTGGGCTTTCATATTGACGATGAAACACAGAAATTGCATCGGAAATAAATACTAGAGGCACAATGCCGATTTAAGATAAAGAAGACTGACTCTTCTTACTGTCTGTGATTTGAGGATGTCCTGTGAGTCCAGTTTTAAATTCCGCTGCTTCTCTTCAGGTTTACTGAATCCTTCTGTCCTTCATATTGCCGATGAAACACAGAAATTGCATCGGAAATAAATACAAAAGGCACAATGAAGACTTAAGTACAAGGAGACTAATTCTTCTTACTGTCTATGATTTGAGCCTTTCCTGTGAGACCAGTTATTGATTCCGATGCTTTACCTCAGGTTTACTGTATCACTTGGAGCTTCATATTGACGATGAAACACAGAAATGGCATCGGAAATAAAAACAAAAGGCACAATGCCGACTTAAGTACAAGATGGCTGACTCTTCTTACTGTCTATGATTTGAGCCTTTCCTGTGAGGCCAGTATAAGATTCCGATGCTTCACCTCAGGTTTACTGTATCCCTTCTCCCTTCATATTGACGATGAAACACAGACAATTGCAACGGAAAAAAAATACAATAGGCACAATGCCGACTTAAGTTAAATAAGATTGACTCTTCTTACTGTCTGTGATTTGAGCCTTACCTGTCAGACCAGATTTAGATTCCGATGCTTCACTTCACGTTTACGGTATCCCTTGGGCCTTCATATTGACGATGAAACACAGAAATTGCATCGGAAATAAATACAAAAGGCACAATGCCGACTTAAGTTAAAGAAGACTGACTCTTCTTCCTGTCTGTGATTTGAGACTTTCCTGTGAGACCAGTTTTAGATTCCGATGCTTCACTTCAGGTTTAATGTATCCCTTGGAACTTCATATTGACGATGAAACACAGAAATTGCATCCGAATTAAATACAAAAGGCACAATGCCGACTTAAGTTAACGAAGACTGACTCTTCTTACTGTCTATGATTTGAGCCTTTCCTGTGAGACCAGTTTTAGATTTCGATGCTTCACCTCAGGTTTACTGTATCCATTGGACCTTCATATTGACGATGAAACACAGAAATGGCATCGGAAATAAATACAAAAGGCACAATGCCGACTTAAGTAAAAGAAGACTAACTCTTTTTACTGTCTGTGATTTGAGCCTTTCCGTTGAGACCAGTTTTAGATTCTGATGCTTCACCTCAGGTTTACTGTATCCCTTGGACCTACATATTGACGATGAAACAAAGATATTGTATCGGAAATAAATACAAAAGTCACAATGCCGACTTAAGTACAAGAAGACTCTTCTTACTGTCTATGATTTGAGCCTTTCCTGTGAGGCCTGTTTTACGTTCCGATGCTTCACCTCATGTTTATTGTAACCCTTTGACCTTCATATTGACGATGAAACACAGAACTTGCATCCGAATTAAATACAAAAGGCACAATGCCGACTTCAGTGAAAGAAGACTGACTGTTCTTACTGTCTATGATGTGAGCCTTTCCTGTGAGACCAGTTTCAGATTCCGATGCTTCACATCAGGTTTACTGTATCCCTTGGAACTTCATATTGAAGATGAAACACAGAAATGGCATGGGAAATAAATACAAAAGGCACAATGCCGACTTAAGTAAAAGAAGACTAACTCTTTTTACTGTCTGTGATTTGAGCCTTTCCGGTGAGACCAGTTTTTCATTCCGATGCTTCATTTCAGGTTTACTGTATCCCTTGGGCCTTCATATTGACTTTGAAACACACAAAATGCATCGGAAATAAATACAAAAGGCACAATGCCGACTTAAGTACAAGAAGACTAACACTTCTTAGTGTCTATGATTTGAGCCTTTCCTGCGAGGCCTGTTTTAGGTTCCGATGCTTCACTTCTGGTTTACTGTATCCCTTGGACCTTCTTATTGGCGACGAAACACACTAATTGCATCGGAAATTGACACAAAAGGCAAAATGCCAACTTAAGTTAAAGAAGACTGACTCTTCTTCCTGTCTGTGATTTGAGATTTTCCTGTGAGACCAGTTTTAGATTCCGATGCTTCACTTCAGGTTTAATGTATCCCTTGGAACTTCATATTGACGATGAAACACAGAAATTGCATCCGAATTAAATACAAAAGGCACAATGCCGACTTAAGTTACCGAAGACTGACTCTTCTTACTGTCTATGATTTGAGCCTTTCCTGTGAGACCAGTTCTAGATTTCGATGCTTCACCTCAGGTTTACTGTATCAATTGGACCTTCAAATTGACGATGAAACACAGAAATGGCATCGGAAATAAATTCAAAAGGCACAATGCCGACTTAAGTACAAGAAGGCTGACTCTTCTTACTGTCTATGACTTGAGCCTTTCCTGTGAGGCCTGTTTTGGATTCCGATGCTTCACCTAAGGTTTACTGTATCCCTTGAACCATCATATTGACGATGAAACACTGAAATTGCACCGGAAATAAATACAAGAGTCACAATGCCTACTTACATACAAGAAGACTGACTCTTCTTACTGTCTATGATTTGAGCCTTTACTGGGTGGCCAGTTTTAGTTTCCGAGTCTTCACCTCAGGTTTACTGTATCCCTTGGACCTTCATATTAACGATAAAACACAGACATTGAATCAGAAATAAATACAAAAGGCACAATGCCTACTTAAATACATGAGGACTGACTCTTCTTGCTGTCTATGATTCGAGCCTTTCCTGTGAGGCCAGTATTAGATTCCGATGCTTCACCTCAGGTTTATTGTATCCCTTGGACCTCCATATTGACGATGAAACACAGACACTTGCAATGGAATTAAATACAAACTGCACAATGCCGACTTAAGATAAAGAAGACTAACTCTTCTTACTGTCTGTGATTTGAGCCTTTTCTGTGAGACCAGTTTTAGATTCCGATGCTTCACCTCAAGGTTTACAGTATCCTTTGCGCCTTCAAATTGCCGATGAAACACAGAAATTGCGTTGGAAATAAATACAATAGGCACAATGCCGACTTAAGTACAAGATGACTGACTCTTCTTACAGTTTATGATTTGAGCCTTTCCTGTGAGGCCAGTTTTAGATGACGCTGCTTCACCTCAGGGTTGCTGTATCCCTTGGACCTTCACAGTAATTGCAAATGAAACACAGAAATGGCATCGGAAATAAATACAAAAGGCACAATGCCTACTTAAGTACAAGAAGGCTAACACTTCTTACTGTCTATGATTTGAGCCTTTCCTGTGAGGCCAGTTTTAGTTTCCGATGCTTCACCTCAGGTTTACTGTATCCCTTGGACCATCATATTGACGATGAAACACGGAAATTGCACCGGAAATAAATACAAGAGACACAATGCCCACTTACATACAAGAAGACTGACTCTTCTTACTGTCTATGATTTGAGCCTTTACTGTGTGGCCAGTTTTACGTTCCGATGCTTCACATCAGGTTTACTGTATCCCTTGGACCTTCATATTGACGATGAAACACAGACAATTGCTACGGAATTAAATACAAAAGGCACAATGCTGACTTAAGTTAAATAAGCCTCACTCTTCTTACTGTCTGTGACTTGAGCCTCTCCTGTGAGACCAGTTTTCGATTCCGATGCTTCACTTCAGGTTTACTGTATCCCATGGGCCTTCAGATTGACTTTGAAACACAGAAATTGCATCGGAAATAAATACAAAAAGCACAATGCTGACTTAAGTACAAGAAGACTAACTCTTATTACCGTCTATGATTTGAGCCTTTCCTGTGAGGCCAGTTTTAGATTCCGATGCTTCACCTCAGGTTTACTGTATCCCTTGGACCTTCATATTGACGATGAAACACAGAAATTGCACCGGAAATATATACACAAGGCACAATGCCTACTTACATACAAGAAGACTGACTTTTCTTACTCTCTTTGATTTGAGCCTTTCCTGTGAGGCCAGTCTTAGATTCCGATGCTTCACCTCACTTTTACTGTATCCGCTTGACCTTCATATTGACAATGAAACACTAAAATTGCACCGGAAATAATTACAAGAGGCACAATGCCTACTTACATACAAAAAGACTGACTCTTCTTACTGTCTATGATTTGAGCCTTTACAGTGACGCCAGTTTTAGATTCCGATGCTTCACATCAGGTTTATTGTATCCCTTGGAGCTTCATATTCACGATGAAACGCAGACAATTGCTACGGAATTAAATACAAAAGGTTTAATGCCGACTTAAGTTAAAGAAGACTAACTCTTCTTACTGTCTGTGATTTGAGCCTTTCCTGTGAGACGAGTTTTAGATTCCGATTTTTCACTTCAGGTTTACTGTATCCCTTGGGCCTTCATATTGTCTTTGAAACACAGAAATTGCATCGGAAATAAATACAAAAGGCACAATGCCTACTTAAGTACAAGAAGGCTAACACTTCTAACTGTCTATGATTTGAACCTTTCCTGTGAGGACAGTTTTAGTTTCCGATGCTTCACCTCAGGTCTACTGTATCCCTAGGACCATCATATTGACGATGAAACACTGAAATTGCACCGGAAATAAATACAAGAGGCACAATGCCTACTTACATACAAGAAGACTGACTCTTCTTACTGTCTATGATTTGAGCCTTTACTTTGAGGCCAGTTTTGGATTACGATGCTTCACTTAAGGTTTACTGTATCCCTTGGGCCTTCATATTGACTTTCAAGCACAGAAATTGCATCGGAAATAAATACAAAAGGCACAATGCCGACTTAAGAACAAGAAGACTAACTCTTCTTACTGTCTATGATTTGAGCCTTTCCTGTGAGGCCAGTTTTAGATTCCGATGCTTCACCTAATGTTTACTGTATCCCTTGGACCGTCATATTGACGATGAAACACAGAAATGGCATCGGAAATAAATGCAAAAGGCACAATGCCGACTTAAGTACAAGAAGACCGACTTTTCTTACTGTCTATGATTCGAGCCTCTCCTGTGAGGCTAGTAATAGATTCCGATGCTTCACCTCAGGTTTACTGTATCACTTGGACCTCCGTGTTGACGATGAAACACAGACAATTGCAACGGAATGAAATACAAACTGCACAATGCCGACTTAAGTTAAAGAAGACTGACGCTTCATACTGTCTGTGATTTGAGCCTTTCCTGTGAGACCAGTTTTAGATTCCGATGCTTCACCTCAAGGTTCACAGTATCCATTGCGCCTTCATATTGCCGTTGAAACACAGAAATTGCGTCGGAAATAAATACAATAGGCACAATGCCGACTTAAGTACAAGATGACTGACTCTTCTTACAGTTTATGATTTGAGCCTTTCCTGTGAGGCCAGTTTTAGATTCTGATGCTTCACCTCAGGTTTACTGTATCCTTGGACCTTCATATTAACGACGAGTTACAGAAATTGAATCGTAAAAAAATACAAAAGGCACAATGCCGACCTAAGTACAAGAAGACTGACTCTTCTTACTGTCTATGTTTTGAGCCTTTCCTGTGGAACCAGTTTTAGATTCCGGTACTTCACCTCAGGTTTACTGTATCCCTTCGGACCTTCATATTGGCCATGAAACACAGTAATTGTATCGGAATTAAATACAAAAGGCACAATTCCGACTTAAGTTAAAGAAGGCTGACTCTTCTTAATGTCTGTAATTGGAGCCTTTCCTGTGAGACCAGTTTTAGGCTCCAATGCTTCACTTCCGGTTTACTGTATCTCTTGGTCCACCATATTAACGATGAAACAAAGAAATTGCAACGGAAATAAAAACAAATGGCACAATTCCGTCTTAAGTACAAGAAGACTGACTCTTGTTACTGTCTATGATTTGAGCCTTTCCTGTGAGACCAATTTTAGATTCCGATGCTTCACTTCAGGTTTACCGTATCCCTTGGACCTTCATATTGATGATGAAACACAGCTATTGCATCGGGAAAAAATCAAAAGGCTCAATGGAGACTTAAGTACAAGAAGACTGACTCCTCTGACTGTCTATGATTTGAGCCTTTCCTGTGAGGCCAGTATTAGATTCCGATGCTTCACCTCAGGTTTATTGTATCCCTTGGACCTCCATATTGACGATGAAACACAGACACTTGCAATGGAATTAAATACAAACTGCACAATGCCGACTTAAGATAAAGAAGACTAACTCTTCTTACTGTCTGTGATTTGAGCCTTTTCTGTGAGACCAGTTTTAGATTCCGATGCTTCACCTCAAGGTTTGCAGTATCCTTTGCGCCTTCAAATTGCCGATGAAACACAGAAATTGCGTTGGAAATAAATACAATAGGCACAATGCCGACTAAAGTACAAGATGACTGACTCTTCTTACAGTTTATGATTTGAGCCTTTCCTGTGAGGCGAGTTTTAGATGACGCTGCTTCACCTCAGGGTTGCTGTATCCCTTGGACCTTCACAGTAATTGCAAATGAAACACAGAAATGGCATCGGAAATAAATACAAAAGGCACAATGCCTACTTAAGTACAAGAAGGCTAACACTTCTTACTGTCTATGATTTGAGCCTTTCCTGTGAGGCCAGTTTTAGTTTCCGATGCTTCACCTCAGGTTTACTGCATCCCTTGGACCATCATATTGACGATGAAACACGGAAATTGCACCGGAAATAAATACAAGAGACACAATGCCCACTTACATACAAGAAGACTGACTCTTCTTACTGTCTATGATTTGAGCCTTTACTGTGTGGCCAGTTTTACGTTCCGATGCTTCACATCAGGTTTACTGTATCCCTTGGACCTTCATATTGACGATGAAACACAGACAATTGCTACGGAATTAAATACAAAAGGCACAATGCTGACTTAAGTTAAATAAGTCTCACTCTTCTTACTGTCTGTGACTTGAGCCTCTCCTGTGAGACCAGTTTTCGATTCCGATGCTTCACTTCAGGTTTACTGTATCCCATGGGCCTTCAGATTGACTTTGAAACACAGAAATTGCATCGGAAATAAATACTAAAAGCACAATGCCGACTTACGTACAAGAAGACTAACTCTTCTTACCGTCTATGATTTGAGCCTTTCCTGTGAGGCCAGTTTTAGATTCTGATGCTTCACTTCAGGTTTACTGTATCCCTTGGACCGTCATATTGACGATGAAATACAGAAATGGCATCGGAAATAAATACAAAAGGCACAATGCCGACTTAAGTACAAGAAAGCTGACTCTTCTTACTGTCTATGATTTGAGCCTTTCCTGTGAGGCCAGTTTTAGATTCCGATGCTTCACCTCAGGTTTACTGTATCCCTTGGACCTTCATATTGACGATGAAACACAGAAATTGCACCGGAAATATATACACAAGGCACAATGCCTACTTACATACAAGAAGACTGACTTTTCTTACTCTCTTTGATTTGAGCCTTTCCTGTGAGGCCAGTCTTAGATTCCGATGCTTCACCTCACTTTTACTGTATCCGTTTGACCTTCATATTGACAATGATACACTAAAATTGCACCGGAAATAATTACAAGAGGCACAATGCCTACTTACATACAAAAAGACTGACTCTTCTTACTGTCTATGATTTGAGCCTTTACTGTGACGCCAGTTTTAGATTCCGATGCTTCACATCAGGTTTAGTGTATCCCTTGGAGCTTCATATTCACGATGAAACGCAGACAATTGCTACGGAATTAAATACAAAATGTTTAATGCCGACTTAAGTTAAAGAAGACTAACTCTTCTTACTGTCTGTGATTTGAGCCTTTCCTGTGAGACGAGTTTTAGATTCCGATTTTTCACTTCAGGTTTACTGTATCCCTTGGGCCTTCATATTGACTTTGAAACACAGAAATTGCATCGGAAATAAATACAAAAGGCACAATGCCTACTTAAGTACAAGAAGGCTAACACTTCTAACTGTCTATGATTTGAACCTTTCCTGTGAGGACAGTTTTAGTTTCCGATGCTTCACCTCAGGTCTACTGTATCCCTAGGACCATCATATTGACGATGAAACACTGAAATTGCACCGGAAATAAATACAAGAGGCACAATGCCTACTTACATACAAGAAGACTGACTCTTCTTACTGTCTATGATTTGAGCCTTTACTTTGAGGCCAGTTTTGGATTCCGATGCTTCACTTAAGGTTTACGGTATCCCTTGGGCCTTCATATTGACTTTCGAGCACAGAAATTGCATCGGAAATAAATACAAAAGGCACAATGCCGACTTAAGTACAAGAAGACTAACTCTTCTTACTGTCTATGATTTGAGCCTTTCCTGTGAGGCCAGTTTTAGATTCCGATGCTTCACCTCATGTTTACTGTATCCCTTGGACCGTCATATTGACGATGCAACACAGAAATGGCATCGGAAATAAATACAAAAGGCACAATGCCGACTTAAGTACAAGAAGACCGACTTTTCTTACTGTCTATGATTCGAGCCTCTCCTGTGAGGCTAGTAACAGATTCCGATGCTTCACCTCAGGTTTACTGTATCACTTGGACCTCCATATTGACGATGAAACACAGACAATTGCAACGGAATGAAATACAAACTGCACAATGCCGACTTAAGTTAAAGAAGACTGACGCTTCATACTGTCTGTGATTTGAGCCTTTCCTGTGAGACCAGTTTTAGATTCCGATGCTTTACCTCAAGGTTCACAGTATCCATTGCGCCTTCATATTGCCGTTGAAACACAGAAATTGCGTCGGAAATAAATACAATAGGCACGATGCCGACTTAAGTACAAGATGACTGACTCTTCTTACAGTTTATGATTTGAGCCTTTCCTGTGAGGCCAGTTTTAGATAACGCTGCTTCTCCTCAGGGTTACTGTATCCCTTGGTCCCTCATATTGACGATGAAACACAGTAATTGCATCGGAATTAAATACAAAAGTCACAATGCCGGCTTAAGTTAAAGAAGACTGACTCTTCTTTCTGCCTGTGATTTGAGCTTATCCTGTGAGACCAGTTTTAGATTCCGATGCTTCACTTCAAGTTTACTGTATCCCTTGCGCCTACATACTGACGATGAAACACAGAAATTCCGTTGGGAATAAATAAGAATGGCACAATGCCGACTTAAGTACAAGAAGACCGACTTTTCTTACTGTCTATGTTTTGAGCCTAAAATGTGAGAACAGTTTTAGTTTCTCATGCTTCACTTCAGGTTTACTGTATCCCTTGGTCCTTCAAATTCACGCTGAAACACAGAAATTGCACCGGAACTAAATACAAAAGTCACAATGCCGACTTACGTATAAGAAGACTGACTCTTCTTACTGTTTATATTTTGAGCCTTTCCTGTGAGACCAGTTTTAGAGTCCGGTGTTTCACCTCAGGTTAACTGTATCCCTTGGACCTTCATATTGACGATGAAACACTGAAAATGCACCGGAAATAAATACACAAGGCACAATGCCTACTTACATACAAGAAGACTGACTCTTCTTACTGTCTATGATTTGAGCCTTTCCTGTGAGGCCAGTTTTAGATTCCGATGCTTCACCTCAATTTTACTGTATCCCTTTGACCTTCATATTGACAATGAAACACTAACATTGCAACGGAAATAAATACACAAGGCACAATGCCCACTTACATACAAAAAGACTGACTCTTCTTACTGTCTATGATTTGAGCCTTTACTGTGAGGCCAGTTTTAGATTCCTATGCTTCACATCTGGTTTAGTGTATCCCTTGGAGCTTCATATTCACGATGAAACACATACAATTGCTACGGAATTAAATACAAAAGGCACAATGCCGAGTTAAGTTAAAGAAGACTAACTCTTCTTACTGTCTGTGATTGGAGCCTTTCCTGTGAGACCAGTTTTAGATTCTGATTTTTCACTTAAGGTTTACTGTATCCCTTGGGCCTTCATATTGACTTTGAAACACAGAAATTGCATCGGAAATAAATACAAAAGGCACAATGCCGACTTAAGTACAAGAAGACTAACTCTTCTTAATGTCTATGATTTGAGCCTTTGCTGTGAGGCCAGTTTTAGGTTCCGATGCTTCACTTCATGTTTAATGTATCCCTTGGACCTTCATATTGACGATGAAACACAGAAATTGCATCCGAATTAAATACAAAAGCGACAATGCCGACTTAAGTTAACGAAGACTGACTCTTCTTACTGTCTACCATTTGAGCCTTTCCTGTGAGACCAGTTCCAGATTTCGATGCTTCACCTCTGGTTTACTGGATCCATTGGACCTTTATTTTAACGATGAAACACAGAAATGGTATCGGAAATAAATACAAAAGGCACAATGCCTACCTAAGTACAAGAAGGCTACCTCTTCTTGCTGTCTATGATTTGAGCCTTTACTGCGAGGCCAGTTTTACATTCCGATGCTTCACATCAGGTTTAGTGTATCCCTTGGACCTTCATATTGACGATGAAACACAGACAATTGCTACGGAATTAAATACAAAAGGCACAATGCCGCCGGCCGGTGTGGCCGTGCGGTTAAAGGCGCTTCAGTCTGGAACCGCGTGACCGCTACAGTCGCAGGTTGGAATCCTGCCTCGGGCATGGATGTGTGTGATGTCCTTAGGTTAATTAGGTTTAATTAGTTCTAAGTTCTAGGCGACTGATGACCTCAAAGTTGAGTCGCATAGTGCTCAGAGCCATTTGAACCATTTAGAGCACAATGCCGACTTAAGTTAAAGATGACTAACTCTTCTTACTGTCTGTGATTTGAGCCTTTCCTGTGAGACCAGTTTTAGATTCCGATTTTTCACTTCAGGTTTACAGTATCCCTTGGGCCTTCATATTGCCGATGAAACACAGAAACTGCATCGGAAATAAACACAAAGGCACAATGCCTACCTAAGTTTGACTCTTCTTCCTGTCTGTGATTTGAGCCTTTCCTGTGAGACCAGTAATAGATTCCGATGCTTCACTTCAGGTTTAATGTATCCCTTGGAACCTTCATATTAACGATGAAACACAGAAATTGCATCCGAATTAAAAACAAAAGGCACAATTCCGACTTAAGTTAAAGAAGACTGACTGTTCTTACTGTCTTTAATTTGAGCCTTTAGTGTGAGACCAGTTTTGGATTTCGATGCTTCACTTCAGGTTTACTGTATCCCTTGGACATTCATATTGACGATGAAACACAGAAATTCATCAAAAATAAATACAAAAGCCACAATGCCGACTTAAGTACAACAAAACTGCCTCTTCTTGCTGTCTATGATTTGGGCCTTTCCTGTGAGTCCAGTATTAGATTCCGATGCTTCACCTCAGGTTTACTGTATCCGTTGGACCTTCATATTGACGATGAAACACAGACAATTGCAACGGAATTAAATACAAACGGCACAATGCCGACTTAAGTTAAAGAAGACTGACTCTTCTTACTGTCTGTGATTTGAGCCATTCCTGTGAGGCCAGTTTTAGATTACGATGCTTCACCTCAAGGTTACTTTATCCCTTGGACCTTCATATTGACGATGAAACACAGAAATTGCATCGGAAATAAATACAAAAGATACAATGCCGACTTAAGTTAAAGGAGACTAACTCTTCTTACTGTCTGTGATTTGAGCCCTTCCTGTGAGATCAGTTTTAGGTTCCGATGCCTCACTTCAGGTCTACTGTATCCCTTGGGCCTTCATATTGACGATGAAACACAGAAATTGCATCGGAAATAAATACAATAGGCACAATGCCGATTTAAGTTAAAGAAGACTGACTCTTCTTACTGTTTATGATTTGATCCTTTCCTGTGAGGCCAGTTTTAGATTCCGATACTTCACCTCAGGTTTACTGTATCCCTTGGACCTTCATATTGACGATGAAAAACAGAAATTGCATCGGAATTAAATACAAAAGGCACGATGCCGTTTTAAGTTAAAGAAGACTGACTCTTCTTACTGTCTGTGATTTGAGGATGTCCTGTGAGTCCAGTTTTAAATTCCGATTCTTCACTTCAGGTTTACTGAATCCCTTGGGCATTCATATTGCCGATGAAACACAGAAATTGCATCGGAAATAGATACAAATGGCACAATGCCGACTTAAGTACAAGGAGACTAATTCTTCTTACTGTCTATGATTTGAGCCTCTCCTGTGAGAACAGTTTTAGATAATGATGCTTCACCTCTGGTTTACTGTATCCCTTGGACCTTCATATTGACGATGTAACACAGAAATTGCATCGGAAATTAACACAAAAGGCACAATGCCAACATAAGTTAAAGAAGCCTGACTCTTCTTCCTATCTGTCATTTGAGCCTTTCCTGTGAGACCAGATTTTGATTCCGATGCTTCACCTCAGGTTTACTGTATTCCTTGGACCTTCATATTGACGATAAAACACAGAAATGGCATCGGAAATAAATACAAAAGGCACAATGCCGACTTAAGTACAAGAAGGCTGACTCTTCTCACTGTCTATGATTTGAGCCTTTCCTGTGAGGCCAGTATTAGATTCCGATGCTTCACCTCAGGTTCACTGTATCCCTTGTACCTTCATATTGACGATGAAACACAGACAATTGCAACGGAATTTAATACAATAGGCACAATGCCGACTTAAATTAAGGAAGACTTACTCTTCTTACTGTCTAAGATTTGAGCCTTTCCTGTGAGGCCAGTATTAGATTCCGATGCTACACCTCAGGTTTACTGTAGCCCTTGGACCTTCATATTGACGATGAAACACAGGCAATTGCAACGGAATTAAATACAAAAGACACAATGCCGACTTAAGTTAAAGAAGACTGACTCTTCTTACTGTCTGTGATTTGAGGATGTCCTGTGAGTCCAGTTTTAGATTCCGATCCTTCACATCAGGTTTACTGTATCCGAAGGGCCTTCATATTGACTTTGAAACACAGAAATTGCATCGGAAATATGTACAAAAGTCACAATGCCGCCTTAAGTACAAGAAGACTCTTCTCACTGTCTATGATTTGAGCCTTTCCTGTGAGGCCTGTTTTGGGTTCCGATGCTTCACCTCAGGTTTACTGTATCCCTTTGACCTTCATGTTAACGATGAAACACAGAACTTCCATCCGAATTAAATACAAAAGGCACAATGCCGACTTCAGTTAAAGAAGACTGACTGTTCTTACTGTCTATGATGTTAGCCCTTCCTGTGAGACCATTTTCACATTCCGATGCTTCACATCAGTTTTACTGTATCCCTTGGACCTTCATATTGTCGATGAAACACAGAAATGGCATCGGAAATAAATACAAAAGGCACAATGCCGACTTAAGTACAAGAAGACTGAATCCTCTTACTGTCTATTAATTGAGCCATTCCTGTAAGGCCAGTTTTAGATTCCGATGCTTCACTTCATGTTTACTGTATCCCTTGGACCTTCATATTGACGATGAAACACTGAAATTGCACCGGAAATAAATACACTAGGCACAATGCCTACTTACATACAAGAAGACTGACTCTTCTTACTGTCTATGATTTGAGCCTTTCCTGTGAGGCCAGTATTAGATTCCGATGCTTCAACTCAGGTTTACTGTATCCCTTGGACCTTCATAGTGATGATGAAACAGAGACACTTGCTACGGAATTAAATACAAAAGGCACAATGCCGACGTAAGATAAAGAAGACTAACTCTTCTTACTGTCTGTGATTTGAGCCTTTCCGGTGAGAACAGTTTTAGATTCCGATGCTCCATTTCAGGTTTACTGTATCCCTTGGGCCTTCATATTGACTTTGAAACACACAAAATGCATCGGAAAAAAATACAAAAGGCACAATGCCGACTTAACTACAAGAAGACTAACTCTTCTTAATGTCTACGATTTGACACTTTCCTGTGAGGCCTGTTTTAGGTTCCGATGCTTCACCTCAGATTTACTGTATCCCTTGGACCTTCATATTGACGATGAAACACAGAAATGCCATCGGAAATAAATTCAAAAGGCACAATGCCGACTTAAGTAATAGAAGGCTGACTCTTCTTACTGTCTATGATTTGAGCCATTCCTGTGAGCCCAGTATTAGATTCCGATGCTTCACCTCAGATTTACTGTATCCCTTGGACCATCATCTTGACGATGAAACACTGAAATTGCATCGGAAGTAAACACAAAACGCACAATGCCAACTTAAGTTAAAGAAGACTGACTCTTCTTCCTGTCTGTCATTTGAGCCATTCCTGTGAGACCAGTTTTTGATTCCGATGCTTCACCTCAGGTTTACTGTATCCCTTGGACCTTCATATTGACGATGAAACACAGAAATCACATCGGAAAAAAAAACAAAAGGCACAATGCCGACTTAAGTACAAGAAGGCTGACTCTTCTTACTGTCTATGATTTGAGCCTTTCCTGTGAGGCCAGTATTAGATTCCGATGCTTCACCTCAGGTTTACTGTATTCCTTGGGCCTTCATATTGACTTTGAAGCACAGAAATTGCATCGGAAATAAATACAAAAGGCACAATGCCGACTTAAGTACAAGAAGACTAACTCTTCTTAATGTCTATGATTTGAGCCTTTGCTGTGAGGCCAGTTTTAGGTTCCGATGCTTCACTTCATGTTTAATGTATCCCTTGGACCTTCATATTGACGATGAAACACAGAAATTGCATCCGAATTAAATACAAAAGCGACAATGCCGACTTAAGTTAACGAAGACTGACTCTTCTTACTGTCTACGATTTGAGCCTTTCCTGTGAGACCAGTTCCAGATTTCGATGCTTCACCTCTGGTTTACTGGATCCATTGGACCTTCATTTTAACGATGAAACACAGAAATGGTATCGGAAATAAATACAAAAGGCACAATGCATACCTAAGTACAAGAAGGCTACCTCTTCTTACTGTCTATGATTTGAGCCTTTACTGCGAGGCCAGTTTTACATTCCGATGCTTCACATCAGGTTTAGTGTATCCCTTGGACCTTCATATTGACGATGAAACACAGACAATTGCTACGGAATTAAATACAAAAGGCACAATGCCGCCGGCCGGTGTGGCCGTGCGGTTAAAGGCGCTTCAGTCTGGAACCGCGTGACCGCTACAGTCGCAGGTTCGAATCCTGCCTCGGGCATGGATGTGTGTGATGTCCTTAGGTTAATTAGGTTTAATTAGTTCTAAGTTCTAGGCGACTGATGACCTCAAAGTTGAGTCGCATAGTGCTCAGAGCCATTCGAACCATTTAGAGCACAATGCCGACTTAAGTTAAAGAAGACTAACTCTTCTTACTGTCTGTGATTTGAGCCTTTCCTGTGAGACCAGTTTTAGATTCCGATTTTTCACTTCAGGTTTACAGTATCCCTTGGGCCTTCATATTGCCGATGAAACACAGAAATTGCATCGGAAATAAACACAAAGGCACAATGCCTACCTAAGTTTGACTCTTCTTCCTGTCTGTGATTTGAGCCTTTCCTGTGAGACCAGTTATAGATTCCGATGCTTCACTTCAGGTTTAATGTATCCCTTGGAACCTTCATATTAACGATGAAACACAGAAATTGCATCCGAATTAAAAACAAAAGGCACAATTCCGACTTAAGTTAAAGAAGACTGACTGTTCTTACTGTCTATAATTTGAGCCTTTAGTGTGAGACCAGTTTTGGATTTCTATGCTTCACCTCAGGTTTACTGTATCCCTTGGACATTCATATTGACGATGAAACACAGAAATTCATCAAAAATAAATACAAAAGCCACAATGCCGACTTAAGTACAACAAAACTGCCTCTTCTTGCTGTCTATGATTTGGGCCTTTCCTGTGAGTCCAGTATTAGATTCCGATGCTTCACCTCAGGTTTACTGTATCCGTTGGACCTTCATATTGACGATGAAACACAGACAATTGCAACGGAATTAAATACAAACGGCACAATGCCGACTTAAGTTAAAGAAGACTGACTCTTCTTACTGTCTGTGATTTGAGCCATTCCTGTGAGACCTTTTTTAGATTCCGATGCTTCACCTCAGGATTACTGTATCCCTTGGGCCTTCATATTGCCGATGAAACACAGAAATTGCATCGGAAATAAATACAATAGGCACAATGCGGACTTAAGTACAAGAAGACTGACTCTTCTTACTGTCTGTGATTTGAGCCATTCCTGTGAGGCCAGTTTTAGATTACGATGCTTCACCTCAAGGTTACTGTATCCCTTGGACCTTCATATTGACGATGAAACGCAGAAATTGCATCGGAAATAAATACAAAAGATACAATGCCGACTTAAGTTAAAGGAGACTAACTCTTCTTACTGTCTGTGATTTGAGCCTTTCCTGTGAGACCAGTTTTAGGTACCGATGCCTCACTTCAGGTCTACTGTATCCCTTGGGCCTTCATATTGACGATGAAACACAGAAATTGCATCGGAAATAAATACAATAGGCACAATGCCGATTTAAGTTAAAGAAGACTGACTCTTCTTACTGTTTATGATTTGATCCTTTCCTGTGAGGCCAGTTTTAGATTCCGATACTTCACCTCAGGTTTACTGTATCCCTTGGACCTTCATATTGACGATGAAAAACAGAAATTGCATCGGAATTAAATACAAAAGGCACAATGCCGACTTAAGTTAAAGAAGACTGACTCTTCTTACTGTCTGTGATTTGAGGATGTCCTGTGAGTCCAGTTTTAAATTCCGATTCTTCACTTCAGGTTTACTGAATCCCTTGGGCATTCATATTGCCGATGAAACACAGAAATTGCATCGGAAATAGATACAAATGGCACAATGCCGACTTAAGTACAAGGAGACTAATTCTTCTTACTGTCTATGATTTGAGCCTCTCCTGTGAGAACAGTTTTAGATAATGATGCTTCACCTCTGGTTTACTGTATCCCTTGGACCTTCATATTGACGATGTAACACAGAAATTGCATCGGAAATTAACACAAAAGGCACAATGCCAACATAAGTTAAAGAAGACTGACTCTTCTTCCTATCTGTCATTTGAGCCTTTCCTGTGAGACCAGATTTTGATTCCGATGCTTCACCTCAGGTTTACTGTATTCCTTGGACCTTCATATTGACGATAAAACACAGAAATGGCATCGGAAATAAATACAAAAGGCACAATGCCGACTTAAGTACAAGAAGGCTGACTCTTCTCACTGTCTATGATTTGAGCCTCTCCTGTGAGGCTAGTAATAGATTCCGATGCTTCACCTCAGGTTTACTGTATCACTTGGACCTCCATATTGACGATGAAACACAGACAATTGCAACGGAATGAAATACAAACTGCACAATGCCGACTTAAGTTAAAGAAGACTGACGCTTCATACTGTCTGTGATTTGAGCCTTTCCTGTGAGACCAGTTTTAGATTCCGATGCTTTACCTCAAGGTTCACAGTATCCATTGCGCCTTCATATTGCCGTTGAAACACAGAAATTGCGTCGGAAATAAATACAATAGGCACGATGCCGACTTAAGTACAAGATGACTGACTCTTCTTACAGTTTATGATTTGAGCCTTTCCTGTGAGGCCAGTTTTAGATAACGCTGCTTCTCCTCAGGGTTACTGTATCCCTTGGTCCTTCATATTGACGATGAAACACAGTAATTGCATCGGAATTAAATACAAAAGTCACAATGCCGGCTTAAGTTAAAGAAGACTGACTCTTCTTTCTGCCTGTGATTTGAGCTTATCCTGTGAGAGCAGTTTTAGAATCCGATGCTTCACTTCAAGTTTACTGTATCCCTTGCGCCTACATACTGACGATGAAACACAGAAATTCCGTTGGAAATAAATAAGAATGGCACAATGCCGACTTAAGTACAAGAAGACCGACTTTTCTTACTGTCTATGTTTTGAGCCTAAAATGTAAGAACAGTTTTAGTTTCTCATGCTTCACTTCAGGTTTACTGTATCCCTTGGTCCTTCAAATTCACGCTGAAACACAGAAATTGCACCGGAATTAAATACAAAAGTCACAATGCCGACTTACGTATAAGAAGACTGACTCTTCTTACTGTTTATATTTTGAGCCTTTCCTGTGAGACCAGTTTTAGAGTCCGGTGTTTCACCTCAGGTTAACTGTATCCCTTGGACCTTCATATTGACGATGAAACACTGAAATAGCACCGGAAATAAATACACAAGGCACAATGCCTACTTACATACAAGAAGACTGACTCTTCTTACTGTCTATGATTTGAGCCTTTCCTGTGAGGCCAGTTTTAGATTCCGATGCTTCACCTCAATTTTACTGTATCCCTTTGACCTTCATATTGACAATGAAACACTAACATTGCACCGGAAATAAATACACAAGGCACAATGCCCACTTACATACAAAAAGACTGACTCTTCTTACTGTCTATGATTTGAGACTTTACTGTGAGGCCAGTTTTAGATTCCTATGCTTCACATCTGGTTTAGTGTATCCCTTGGAGCTTCATATTCACGATGAAACACATACAATTGCTACGGAATTAAATACAAAAGGCACAATGCCGAGTTAAGTTAAAGAAGACTAACTCTTCTTACTGTCTGTGATTTGAGCCTTTCCTGTGAGACCAGTTTTAGATTCTGATTTTTCACTTAAGGTTTACTGTATCCCTTGGGCCTTCATATTGACTTTGAAACACAGAAATTGCATCGGAAATAAATACAAAAGGCACAATGCCGACTTAAGTACAAGAAGACTAACTCTTCTTAATGTCTATGATTTGAGCCTTTGCTGTGAGGCCAGTTTTAGGTTCCGATGCTTCACTTCATGTTTAATGTATCCCTTGGACCTTCATATTGACGATGAAACACAGAAATTGCATCCGAATTAAATACAAAAGCGACAATGCCGACGTAAGATAAAGAAGACTAACTCTTCTTACTGTCTGTGATTTGAGCCTTTCCGGTGAGAACAGTTTTAGATTCCGATGCTCCATTTCAGGTTTACTGTATCCCTTGGGCCTTCATATTGACTTTGAAACACACAAAATGCATCGGAAAAAAATACAAAAGGCACAATGCCGACTTAACTACAAGAAGACTAACTCTTCTTAATGTCTACGATTTGACACTTTCCTGTGAGGCCTGTTTTAGGTTCCGATGCTTCACCTCAGATTTACTGTATCCCTTGGACCTTCATATTGACGATGAAACACAGAAATGCCATCGGAAATAAATTCAAAAGGCACAATGCCGACTTAAGTAATAGAAGGCTGACTCTTCTTACTGTCTATGATTTGAGCCATTCCTGTGAGCCCAGTATTAGATTCCGATGCTTCACCTCAGATTTACTGTATCCCTTGGACCATCATCTTGACGATGAAACACTGAAATTGCATCGGAAGTAAACACAAAACGCACAATGCCAACTTAAGTTAAAGAAGACTGACTCTTCTTCCTGTCTGTCATTTGAGCCATTCCTGTGAGACCAGTTTTTGATTCCGATGCTTCACCTCAGGTTTACTGTATCCCTTGGACCTTCATATTGACGATGAAACACAGAAATCACATCGGAAAAAAAAACAAAAGGCACAATGCCGACTTAAGTACAAGAAGGCTGACTCTTCTTACTGTCTATGATTTGAGCCTTTCCTGTGAGGCCAGTATTAGATTCCGATGCTTCACCTCAGGTTTACTGTATTCCTTGGGCCTTCATATTGACTTTGAAGCACAGAAATTGCATCGGAAATAAATACAAAAGGCACAATGCCGACTTAAGTACAAGAAGACTAACTCTTCTTAATGTCTATGATTTGAGCCTTTGCTGTGAGGCCAGTTTTAGGTTCCGATGCTTCACTTCATGTTTAATGTATCCCTTGGACCTTCATATTGACGATGAAACACAGAAATTGCATCCGAATTAAATACAAAAGCGACAATGCCGACTTAAGTTAACGAAGACTGACTCTTCTTACTGTCTACGATTTGAGCCTTTCCTGTGAGACCAGTTCCAGATTTCGATGCTTCACCTCTGGTTTACTGGATCCATTGGACCTTCATTTTAACGATGAAACACAGAAATGGTATCGGAAATAAATACAAAAGGCACAATGCATACCTAAGTACAAGAAGGCTACCTCTTCTTACTGTCTATGATTTGAGCCTTTACTGCGAGGCCAGTTTTACATTCCGATGCTTCACATCAGGTTTAGTGTATCCCTTGGACCTTCATATTGACGATGAAACACAGACAATTGCTACGGAATTAAATACAAAAGGCACAATGCCGCCGGCCGGTGTGGCCGTGCGGTTAAAGGCGCTTCAGTCTGGAACCGCGTGACCGCTACAGTCGCAGGTTCGAATCCTGCCTCGGGCATGGATGTGTGTGATGTCCTTAGGTTAATTAGGTTTAATTAGTTCTAAGTTCTAGGCGACTGATGACCTCAAAGTTGAGTCGCATAGTGCTCAGAGCCATTCGAACCATTTAGAGCACAATGCCGACTTAAGTTAAAGAAGACTAACTCTTCTTACTGTCTGTGATTTGAGCCTTTCCTGTGAGACCAGTTTTAGATTCCGATTTTTCACTTCAGGTTTACAGTATCCCTTGGGCCTTCATATTGCCGATGAAACACAGAAATTGCATCGGAAATAAACACAAAGGCACAATGCCTACCTAAGTTTGACTCTTCTTCCTGTCTGTGATTTGAGCCTTTCCTGTGAGACCAGTTATAGATTCCGATGCTTCACTTCAGGTTTAATGTATCCCTTGGAACCTTCATATTAACGATGAAACACAGAAATTGCATCCGAATTAAAAACAAAAGGCACAATTCCGACTTAAGTTAAAGAAGACTGACTGTTCTTACTGTCTTTAATTTGAGCCTTTAGTGTGAGACCAGTTTTGGATTTCTATGCTTCACCTCAGGTTTACTGTATCCCTTGGACATTCATATTGACGATGAAACACAGAAATTCATCAAAAATAAATACAAAAGCCACAATGCCGACTTAAGTACAACAAAACTGCCTCTTCTTGCTGTCTATGATTTGGGCCTTTCCTGTGAGTCCAGTATTAGATTCCGATGCTTCACCTCAGGTTTACTGTATCCGTTGGACCTTCATATTGACGATGAAACACAGACAATTGCAACGG
The DNA here is from genome assembly GCF_021461395.2 of Schistocerca americana. Classification (NCBI taxonomy): domain Eukaryota; kingdom Metazoa; phylum Arthropoda; class Insecta; order Orthoptera; family Acrididae; genus Schistocerca; species Schistocerca americana. Next base: position 14,843,462 of record NC_060126.1, read on the forward strand.
AATTAAATACAAAAGGCACAATGCCGACTTAAGTTAAAGAAGACTGACTCTTCTTACTGTCTGTGATTTGAGCCATTCCTGTGAGGCCAGTTTTAGATTACGATGCTTCACCTCAAGGTTACTTTATCCCTTGGACCTTCATATTGACGATGAAACACAGAAATTGCATCGGAAATAAATACAAAAGATACAATGCCGACTTAAGTTAAAGGAGACTAACTCTTCTTACTGTCTGTGATTTGAGCCCTTCCTGTGAGATCAGTTTTAGGTTCCGATGCCTCACTTCAGGTCTACTGTATCCCTTGGGCCTTCATATTGACGATGAAACACAGAAATTGCATCGGAAATAAATACAATAGGCACAATGCCGATTTAAGTTAAAGAAGACTGACTCTTCTTACTGTTTATGATTTGATCCTTTCCTGTGAGGCCAGTTTTAGATTCCGATACTTCACCTCAGGTTTACTGTATCCCTTGGACCTTCATATTGACGATGAAAAACAGAAATTGCATCGGAATTAAATACAAAAGGCACGATGCCGTTTTAAGTTAAAGAAGACTGACTCTTCTTACTGTCTGTGATTTGAGGATGTCCTGTGAGTCCAGTTTTAAATTCCGATTCTTCACTTCAGGTTTACTGAATCCCTTGGGCATTCATATTGCCGATGAAACACAGAAATTGCATCGGAAATAGATACAAATGGCACAATGCCGACTTAAGTACAAGGAGACTAATTCTTCTTACTGTCTATGATTTGAGCCTCTCCTGTGAGAACAGTTTTAGATAATGATGCTTCACCTCTGGTTTACTGTATCCCTTGGACCTTCATATTGACGATGTAACACAGAAATTGCATCGGAAATTAACACAAAAGGCACAATGCCAACATAAGTTAAAGAAGACTGACTCTTCTTCCTATCTGTCATTTGAGCCTTTCCTGTGAGACCAGATTTTGATTCCGATGCTTCACCTCAGGTTTACTGTATTCCTTGGACCTTCATATTGACGATAAAACACAGAAATGGCATCGGAAATAAATACAAAAGGCACAATGCCGACTTAAGTACAAGAAGGCTGACTCTTCTCACTGTCTATGATTTGAGCCTTTCCTGTGAGGCCAGTATTAGATTCCGATGCTTCACCTCAGGTTCACTGTATCCCTTGTACCTTCATATTGACGATGAAACACAGACAATTGCAACGGAATTTAATACAATAGGCACAATGCCGACTTAAATTAAGGAAGACTTACTCTTCTTAGTGTCTAAGATTTGAGCCTTTCCTGTGAGGCCAGTATTAGATTCCGATGCTACACCTCAGGTTTACTGTAGCCCTTGGACCTTCATATTGACGATGAAACACAGGCAATTGCAACGGAATTAAATACAAAAGACACAATGCCGACTTAAGTTAAAGAAGACTGACTCTTCTTACTGTCTGTGATTTGAGGATGTCCTGTGAGTCCAGTTTTAGATTCCGATTCTTCACATCAGGTTTACTGTATCCGAAGGGCCTTCATATTGACTTTGAAACACAGAAATTGCATCGGAAATACGTACAAAAGTCACAATGCCGCCTTAAGTACAAGAAGACTCTTCTCACTGTCTATGATTTGAGCCTTTCCTGTGAGGCCTGTTTTGGGTTCCGATGCTTCACCTCAGGGTTACTGTATCCCTTTGACCTTCATGTTAACGATGAAACACAGAACTTCCATCCGAATTAAATACAAAAGGCACAATGCCGACTTCAGTTAAAGAAGACTGACTGTTCTTACTGTCTATGATGTTAGCCCTTCCTGTGAGACCAGTTTCACATTCCGATGCTTCACATCAGTTTTACTGTATCCCTTGGACCTTCATATTGTCGATGAAACACAGAAATGGCATCGGAAATAAATACAAAAGGCACAATGCCGACTTAAGTACAAGAAGACTGAATCCTCTTACTGTCTATTAATTGAGCCATTCCTGTAAGGCCAGTTTTAGATTCCGATGCTTCACTTCATGTTTACTGTATCCCTTGGACCTTCATATTGACGATGAAACACTGAAATTGCACCGGAAATAAATACACTAGGCACAATGCCTACTTACATACAAGAAGACTGACTCTTCTTACTGTCTATGATTTGAGCCTTTCCTGTGAGGCCAGTATTAGATTCCGATGCTTCAACTCAGGTTTACTGTATCCCTTGAACCTTCATAGTGATGATGAAACAGAGACACTTGCTACGGAATTAAATACAAAAGGCACAATGCCGACGTAAGATAAAGAAGACTAACTCTTCTTACTGTCTGTGATTTGAGCCTTTCCGGTGAGAACAGTTTTAGATTCCGATGCTCCATTTCAGGTTTACTGTATCCCTTGGGCCTTCATATTGACTTTGAAACACACAAAATGCATCGGAAAAAAATACAAAAGGCACAATGCCGACTTAACTACAAGAAGACTAACTCTTCTTAATGTCTACGATTTGACACTTTCCTGTGAGGCCTGTTTTAGGTTCCGATGCTTCACCTCAGATTTACTGTATCCCTTGGACCTTCATATTGACGATGAAACACAGAAATGCCATCGGAAATAAATTCAAAAGGCACAATGCCGACTTAAGTAATAGAAGGCTGACTCTTCTTACTGTCTATGATTTGAGCCATTCCTGTGAGCCCAGTATTAGATTCCGATGCTTCACCTCAGATTTACTGTATCCCTTGGACCATCATCTTGACGATGAAACACTGAAATTGCATCGGAAGTAAACACAAAACGCACAATGCCAACTTAAGTTAAAGAAGACTGACTCTTCTTCCTGTCTGTCATTTGAGCCATTCCTGTGAGACCAGTTTTTGATTCCGATGCTTCACCTCAGGTTTACTGTATCCCTTGGACCTTCATATTGACGATGAAACACAGAAATCACATCGGAAAAAAAAACAAAAGGCACAATGCCGACTTAAGTACAAGAAGGCTGACTCTTCTTACTGTCTATGATTTGAGCCTTTCCTGTGAGGCCAGTATTAGATTCCGATGCTTCACCTCAGGTTTACTGTATTCCTTGGGCCTTCATATTGACTTTGAAGCACAGAAATTGCATCGGAAATAAATACAAAAGGCACAATGCCGACTTAAGTACAAGAAGACTAACTCTTCTTAATGTCTATGATTTGAGCCTTTGCTGTGAGGCCAGTTTTAGGTTCCGATGCTTCACTTCATGTTTAATGTATCCCTTGGACCTTCATATTGACGATGAAACACAGAAATTGCATCCGAATTAAATACAAAAGCGACAATGCCGACTTAAGTTAACGAAGACTGACTCTTCTTACTGTCTACGATTTGAGCCTTTCCTGTGAGACCAGTTCCAGATTTCGATGCTTCACCTCTGGTTTACTGGATCCATTGGACCTTCATTTTAACGATGAAACACAGAAATGGTATCGGAAATAAATACAAAAGGCACAATGCATACCTAAGTACAAGAAGGCTACCTCTTCTTACTGTCTATGATTTGAGCCTTTACTGCGAGGCCAGTTTTACATTCCGATGCTTCACATCAGGTTTAGTGTATCCCTTGGACCTTCATATTGACGATGAAACACAGACAATTGCTACGGAATTAAATACAAAAGGCACAATGCCGCCGGCCGGTGTGGCCGTGCGGTTAAAGGCGCTTCAGTCTGGAACCGCGTGACCGCTACAGTCGCAGGTTCGAATCCTGCCTCGGGCATGGATGTGTGTGATGTCTTTAGGTTAATTAGGTTTAATTAGTTCTAAGTCCTAGGCGACTGATGACCTCAAAGTTGAGTCGCATAGTGCTCAGAGCCATTCGAACCATTTAGAGCACAATGCCGACTTAAGTTAAAGAAGACTAACTCTTCTTACTGTCTGTGATTTGAGCCTTTCCTGTGAGACCAGTTTTAGATTCCGATTTTTCACTTCAGGTTTACAGTATCCCTTGGGCCTTCATATTGCCGATGAAACACAGAAATTGCATCGGAAATAAACACAAAGGCACAATGCCTACCTAAGTTTGACTCTTCTTCCTGTCTGTGATTTGAGCCTTTCCTGTGAGACCAGTTATAGATTCCGATGCTTCACTTCAGGTTTAATGTATCCCTTGGAACCTTCATATTAACGATGAAACACAGAAATTGCATCCGAATTAAAAACAAAAGGCACAATTCCGACTTAAGTTAAAGAAGACTGACTGTTCTTACTGTCTTTAATTTGAGCCTTTAGTGTGAGACCAGTTTTGGATTTCTATGCTTCACCTCAGGTTTACTGTATCCCTTGGACATTCATATTGACGATGAAACACAGAAATTCATCAAAAATAAATACAAAAGCCACAATGCCGACTTAAGTACAACAAAACTGCCTCTTCTTGCTGTCTATGATTTGGGCCTTTCCTGTGAGTCCAGTATTAGATTCCGATGCTTCACCTCAGGTTTACTGTATCCGTTGGACCTTCATATTGACGATGAAACACAGACAATTGCAACGGAATTAAATACAAACGGCACAATGCCGACTTAAGTTAAAGAAGACTGACTCTTCTTACTGTCTGTGATTTGAGCCATTCCTGTGAGACCTTTTTTAGATTCCGATGCTTCACCTCAGGATTACTGTATCCCTTGGGCCTTCATATTGCCGATGAAACACAGAAATTGCATCGGAAATAAATACAATAGGCACAATGCGGACTTAAGTACAAGAAGACTGACTCTTCTTACTGTCTGTGATTTGAGCCATTCCTGTGAGGCCAGTTTTAGATTACGATGCTTCACCTCAAGGTTCCTGTATCCCTTGGACCTTCATATTGACGATGAAACGCAGAAATTGCATCGGAAATAAATACAAAAGATACAATGCCGACTTAAGTTAAAGGAGACTAACTCTTCTTACTGTCTGTGATTTGAGCCTTTCCTGTGAGACCAGTTTTAGGTTCCGATGCCTCACTTCAGGTCTACTGTATCCCTTGGGCCTTCATATTGACGATGAAACACAGAAATTGCATCGGAAATAAATACAATAGGCACAATGCCGATTTAAGTTAAAGAAGACTGACTCTTCTTACTGTTTATGATTTGATCCTTTCCTGTGAGGCCAGTTTTAGATTCCGATACTTCACCTCAGGTTTACTGTATCCCTTGGACCTTCATATTGACGATGAAAAACAGAAATTGCATCGGAATTAAATACAAAAGGCACAATGCCGACTTAAGTTAAAGAAGACTGACTCTTCTTACTGTCTGTGATTTGAGGATGTCCTGTGAGTCCAGTTTTAAATTCCGATTCTTCACTTCAGGTTTACTGAATCCCTTGGGCATTCATATTGCCGATGAAACACAGAAATTGCATCGGAAATAGATACAAATGGCACAATGCCGACTTAAGTACAAGGAGACTAATTCTTCTTACTGTCTATGATTTGAGCCTCTCCTGTGAGAACAGTTTTAGATAATGATGCTTCACCTCTGGTTTACTGTATCCCTTGGACCTTCATATTGACGATGTAACACAGAAATTGCATCGGAAATTAACACAAAAGGCACAATGCCAACATAAGTTAAAGAAGACTGACTCTTCTTCCTATCTGTCATTTGAGCCTTTCCTGTGAGACCAGATTTTGATTCCGATGCTTCACCTCAGGTTTACTGTATTCCTTGGACCTTCATATTGACGATAAAACACAGAAATGGCATCGGAAATAAATACAAAAGGCACAATGCCGACTTAAGTACAAGAAGGCTGACTCTTCTCACTGTCTATGATTTGAGCCTCTCCTGTGAGGCTAGTAATGGATTCCGATGCTTCACCTCAGGTTTACTGTATCACTTGGACCTCCATATTGACGATGAAACACAGACAATTGCAACGGAATGAAATACAAACTGCACAATGCCGACTTAAGTTAAAGAAGACTGACGCTTCATACTGTCTGTGATTTGAGCCTTTCCTGTGAGACCAGTTTTAGATTCCGATGCTTTACCTCAAGGTTCACAGTATCCATTGCGCCTTCATATTGCCGTTGAAACACAGAAATTGCGTCGGAAATAAATACAATAGGCACGATGCCGACTTAAGTACAAGATGACTGACTCTTCTTACAGTTTATGATTTGAGCCTTTCCTGTGAGGCCAGTTTTAGATAACGCTGCTTCTCCTCAGGGTTACTGTATCCCTTGGTCCTTCATATTGACGATGAAACACAGTAATTGCATCGGAATTAAATACAAAAGTCACAATGCCGGCTTAAGTTAAAGAAGACTGACTCTTCTTTCTGCCTTTGATTTGAGCTTATCCAGTGAGAGCAGTTTTAGAACCCGATGCTTCACTTCAAGTTTACTGTATCCCTTGCGCCTACATACTGACGATGAAACACAGAAATTCCGTTGGAAATAAATAAGAATGGCACAATGCCGACTTAAGTACAAGAAGACCGACTTTTCTTACTGTCTATGTTTTGAGCCTAAAATGTGAGAACAGTTTTAGTTTCTCATGCTTCACTTCAGGTTTACTGTATCCCTTGGTCCTTCAAATTCACGCTGAAACACAGAAATTGCACCGGAATTAAATACAAAAGTCACAATGCCGACTTACGTATAAGAAGACTGACTCTTCTTACTGTTTATATTTTGAGCCTTTCCTGTGAGACCAGTTTTAGAGTCCGGTGTTTCACCTCAGGTTAACTGTATCCCTTGGACCTTCATATTGACGATGAAACACTGAAATTGCACCGGAAATAAATACACAAGGCACAATGCCTACTTACATACAAGAAGACTGACTCTTCTTACTGTCTATGATTTGAGCCTTTCCTGTGAGGCCAGTTTTAGATTCCGATGCTTCACCTCAATTTTACTGTATCCCTTTGACCTTCATATTGACAATGAAACACTAACATTGCACCGGAAATAAATACACAAGGCACAATGCCCACTTACATACAAAAAGACTGACTCTTCTTACTGTCTATGATTTGAGCCTTTACTGTGAGGCCAGTTTTAGATTCCTATGCTTCACATCTGGTTTAGTGTATCCCTTGGAGCTTCATATTCACGATGAAACACATACAATTGCTACGGAATTAAATACAAAAGGCACAATGCCGAGTTAAGTTAAAGAAGACTAACTCTTCTTACTGTCTGTGATTTGAGCCTTTCCTGTGAGACCAGTTTTAGATTCTGATTTTTCACTTAAGGTTTACTGTATCCCTTGGGCCTTCATATTGACTTTGAAACACAGAAATTGCATCGGAAATAAATACAAAAGGCACAATGCCGTCTTAAGTACAAGAAGACTAACTCTTCTTAATGTCTATGATTTGAGCCTTTGCTGTGAGGCCAGTTTTAGGTTCCGATGCTTCACTTCATGTTTAATGTATCCCTTGGACCTTCATATTGACGATGAAACACAGAAATTGCATCCGAATTAAATACAAAAGCGACAATGCCGACGTAAGATAAAGAAGACTAACTCTTCTTACTTTCTGTGATTTGAGCCTTTCCGGTGAGAACAGTTTTAGATTCCGATGCTCCATTTCAGGTTTACTGTATCCCTTGGGCCTTCATATTGACTTTGAAACACACAAAATGCATCGGAAAAAAATACAAAAGGCACAATGCCGACTTAACTACAAGAAGACTAACTCTTCTTAATGTCTACGATTTGACACTTTCCTGTGAGGCCTGTTTTAGGTTCCGATGCTTCACCTCAGATTTACTGTATCCCTTGGACCTTCATATTGACGATGAAACACAGAAATGCCATCGGAAATAAATTCAAAAGGCACAATGCCGACTTAAGTAATAGAAGGCTGACTCTTCTTACTGTCTATGATTTGAGCCATTCCTGTGAGCCCAGTATTAGATTCCGATGCTTCACCTCAGATTTACTGTATCCCTTGGACCATCATCTTGACGATGAAACACTGAAATTGCATCGGAAGTAAACACAAAACGCACAATGCCAACTTAAGTTAAAGAAGACTGACTCTTCTTCCTGTCTGTCATTTGAGCCATTCCTGTGAGACCAGTTTTTGATTCCGATGCTTCACCTCAGGTTTACTGTATCCCTTGGACCTTCATATTGACGATGAAACACAGAAATCACATCGGAAAAAAAAACAAAAGGCACAATGCCGACTTAAGTACAAGAAGGCTGACTCTTCTTACTGTCTATGATTTGAGCCTTTCCTGTGAGGCCAGTATTAGATTCCGATGCTTCACCTCAGGTTTACTGTATTCCTTGGGCCTTCATATTGACTTTGAAGCACAGAAATTGCATCGGAAATAAATACAAAAGGCACAATGCCGACTTAAGTACAAGAAGACTAACTCTTCTTAATGTCTATGATTTGAGCCTTTGCTGTGAGGCCAGTTTTAGGTTCCGATGCTTCACTTCATGTTTAATGTATCCCTTGGACCTTCATATTGACGATGAAACACAGAAATTGCATCCGAATTAAATACAAAAGCGACAATGCCGACTTAAGTTAACGAAGACTGACTCTTCTTACTGTCTACGATTTGAGCCTTTCCTGTGAGACCAGTTCCAGATTTCGATGCTTCACCTCTGGTTTACTGGATCCATTGGACCTTCATTTTAACGATGAAACACAGAAATGGTATCGGAAATAAATACAAAAGGCACAATGCATACCTAAGTACAAGAAGGCTACCTCTTCTTACTGTCTATGATTTGAGCCTCTCCTGTGAGGCTAGTAATAGATTCCGATGCTTCACCTCAGGTTTACTGTATCACTTGGACCTCCATATTGACGATGAAACACAGACAATTGCAACGGAATGAAGTACAAACTGCACAATGCCGACTTAAGTTAAAGAAGACTGACGCTTCATACTGTCTGTGATTTGAGCCTTTCCTGTGAGACCAGTTTTAGATTCCGATGCTTTACCTCAAGGTTCACAGTATCCATTGCGCCTTCATATTGCCGTTGAAACACAGAAATTGCGTCGGAAATAAATACAATAGGCACGATGCCGACTTAAGTACAAGATGACTGACTCTTCTTACAGTTTATGACTTGAGCCTTTCCTGTGAGGCCAGTTTTAGATAACGCTGCTTCTCCTCAGGGTTACTGTATCCCTTGGTCCTTCATATTGACGATGAAACACAGTAATTGCATCGGAATTAAATACAAAAGTCACAATGCCGGCTTAAGTTAAAGAAGACTGACTCTTCTTTCTGCCTGTGATTTGAGCTTATCCTGTGAGAGCAGTTTTAGAATCCGATGCTTCACTTCAAGTTTACTGTATCCCTTGCGCCTACATACTGACGATGAAACACAGAAATTCCGTTGGAAATAAATAAGAATGGCACAATGCCGACTTAAGTACAAGAAGACCGACTTTTCTTACTGTCTATGTTTTGAGCCTAAAATGTGAGAACAGTTTTAGTTTCTCATGCTTCACTTCAGGTTTACTGTATCCCTTGGTCCTTCAAATTCACGCTGAAACACAGAAATTGCACCGGAATTAAATACAAAAGTCACAATGCCGACTTACGTATAAGAAGACTGACTCTTCTTACTGTTTATATTTTGAGCCTTTCCTGTGAGACCAGTTTTAGAGTCCGGTGTTTCACCTCAGGTTAACTGTATCCCTTGGACCTTCATATTGACGATGAAACACTGAAATTGCACCGGAAATAAATACACAAGGCACAATGCCTACTTACATACAAGAAGACTGACTCTTCTTACTGTCTATGATTTGAGCCTTTCCTGTGAGGCCAGTTTTAGATTCCGATGCTTCACCTCAATTTTACTGTATCCCTTTGACCTTCATATTGACAATGAAACACTAACATTGCACCGGAAATAAATACACAAGGCACAATGCCCACTTACATACAAAAAGACTGACTCTTCTTACTGTCTATGATTTGAGCCTTTACTGTGAGGCCAGTTTTAGATTCCTATGCTTCACATCTGGTTTAGTGTATCCCTTGGAGCTTCATATTCACGATGAAACACATACAATTGCTACGGAATTAAATACAAAAGGCACAATGCCGAGTTAAGTTAAAGAAGACTAACTCTTCTTACTGTCTGTGATTTGAGCCTTTCCTGTGAGACCAGTTTTAGATTCTGATTTTTCACTTAAGGTTTACTGTATCCCTTGGGCCTTCATATTGACTTTGAAACACAGAAATTGCATCGGAAATAAATACAAAAGGCACAATGCCGACTTAAGTACAAGAAGACTAACTCTTCTTAATGTCTATGATTTGAGCCTTTGCTGTGAGGCCAGTTTTAGGTTCCGATGCTTCACTTCATGTTTAATGTATCCCTTGGACCTTCATATTGACGATGAAACACAGAAATTGCATCCGAATTAAATACAAAAGCGACAATGCCGACTTAAGTTAACGAAGACTGACTCTTCTTACTGTCTACCATTTGAGCCTTTCCTGTGAGACCAGTTCCAGATTTCGATGCTTCACCTCTGGTTTACTGGATCCATTGGACCTTTATTTTAACGATGAAACACAGAAATGGTATCGGAAATAAATACAAAAGGCACAATGCCTTCCTAAGTACAAGAAGGCTACCACTTCTTGCTGTCTATGATTTGAGCCTTTACTGCGAGGCCAGTTTTACATTCCGATGCTTCACATCAGGTTTAGTGTATCCCTTGGACCTTCATATTGACGATGAAACACAGACAATTGCTACGGAATTAAATACAAAAGGCACAATGCCGCCGGCCGGTGTGGCCGTGCGGTTAAAGGCGCTTCAGTCTGGAACCGCGTGACCGCTACAGTCGCAGGTTGGAATCCTGCCTCGGGCATGGATGTGTGTGATGTCCTTAGGTTAATTAGGTTTAATTAGTTCTAAGTTCTAGGCGACTGATGACCTCAAAGTTGAGTCGCATAGTGCTCAGAGCCATTTGAACCATTTAGAGCACAATGCCGACTTAAGTTAAAGATGACTAACTCTTCTTACTGTCTGTGATTTGAGCCTTTCTGTGAGACCAGTTTTAGATTCCGATTTTTCACTTCAGGTTTACAGTATCCCTTGGGCCTTCATATTGCCGATGAAACACAGAAACTGCATCGGAAATAAACACAAAGGCACAATGCCTACCTAAGTTTGACTCTTCTTCCTGTCTGTGATTTGAGCCTTTCCTGTGAGACCAGTAATAGATTCCGATGCTTCACTTCAGGTTTAATGTATCCCTTGGAACCTTCATATTAACGATGAAACACAGAAATTGCATCCGAATTAAAAACAAAAGGCACAATTCCGACTTAAGTTAAAGAAGACTGACTGTTCTTACTGTCTTTAATTTGAGCCTTTAGTGTGAGACCAGTTTTGGATTTCGATGCTTCACTTCAGGTTTACTGTATCCCTTGGACATTCATATTGACGATGAAACACAGAAATTCATCAAAAATAAATACAAAAGCCACAATGCCGACTTAAGTACAACAAAACTGCCTCTTCTTGCTGTCTATGATTTGGGCCTTTCCTGTGAGTCCAGTATTAGATTCCGATGCTTCACCTCAGGTTTACTGTATCCGTTGGACCTTCATATTGACGATGAAACACAGACAATTGCAACGGAATTAAATACAAACGGCACAATGCCGACTTAAGTTAAAGAAGACTGACTCTTCTTACTGTCTGTGATTTGAGCCATTCCTGTGAGGCCAGTTTTAGATTACGATGCTTCACCTCAAGGTTACTTTATCCCTTGGACCTTCATATTGACGATGAAACACAGAAATTGCATCGGAAATAAATACAAAAGATACAATGCCGACTTAAGTTAAAGGAGACTAACTCTTCTTACTGTCTGTGATTTGAGCCTTTCCTGTGAGACCAGTTTTAGGTTCCGATGCCTCACTTCAGGTCTACTGTATCCCTTGGGCCTTCATATTGACGATGAAACACAGAAATTGCATCGGAAATAAATACAATAGGCACAATGCCGATTTAAGTTAAAGAAGACTGACTCTTCTTACTGTTTATGATTTGATCCTTTCCTGTGAGGCCAGTTTTAGATTCCGATACTTCACCTCAGGTTTACTGTATCCCTTGGACCTTCATATTGACGATGAAAAACAGAAATTGCATCGGAATTAAATACAAAAGGCACAATGCCGACTTAAGTTAAAGAAGACTGACTCTTCTTACTGTCTGTGATTTGAGGATGTCCTGTGAGTCCAGTTTTAAATTCCGATTCTTCACTTCAGGTTTACTGAATCCCTTGGGCATTCATATTGCCGATGAAACACAGAAATTGCATCGGAAATAGATACAAATGGCACAATGCCGACTTAAGTACAAGGAGACTAATTCTTCTTACTGTCTATGATTTGAGCCTCTCCTGTGAGAACAGTTTTAGATAATGATGCTTCACCTCTGGTTTACTGTATCCCTTGGACCTTCATATTGACGATGTAACACAGAAATTGCATCGGAAATTAACACAAAAGGCACAATGCCAACATAAGTTAAAGAAGACTGACTCTTCTTCCTATCTGTCATTTGAGCCTTTCCTGTGAGACCAGATTTTGATTCCGATGCTTCACCTCAGGTTTACTGTATTCCTTGGACCTTCATATTGACGATAAAACACAGAAATGGCATCGGAAATAAATACAAAAGGCACAATGCCGACTTAAGTACAAGAAGGCTGACTCTTCTCACTGTCTATGATTTGAGCCTTTCCTGTGAGGCCAGTATTAGATTCCGATGCTTCACCTCAGGTTCACTGTATCCCTTGTACCTTCATATTGACGATGAAACACAGACAATTGCAACGGAATTAAATACAATAGGCACAATGCCGACTTAAATTAAGGAAGACTTACTCTTCTTACTGTCTAAGATTTGAGCCTTTCCTGTGAGGCCAGTATTAGATTCCGATGCTACACCTCAGGTTTACTGTAGCCCTTGGACCTTCATATTGACGATGAAACACAGGCAATTGCAACGGAATTAAATACAAAAGACACAATGCCGACTTAAGTTAAAGAAGACTGACTCTTCTTACTGTCTGTGATTTGAGGATGTCCTGTGAGTCCAGTTTTAGATTCCGATTCTTCACATCAGGTTTACTGTATCCGAAGGGCCTTCATATTGACTTTGAAACACAGAAATTGCATCGGAAATACGTACAAAAGTCACAATGCCGCCTTAAGTACAAGAAGACTCTTCTCACTGTCTATGATTTGAGCCTTTCCTGTGTGGCCTGTTTTGGGTTCCGATGCTTCACCTCAGGTTTACTGTATCCCTTTGACCTTCATGTTAACGATGAAACACAGAACTTCCATCCGAATTAAATACAAAAGGCACAATGCCGACTTCAGTTAAAGAAGACTGACTGTTCTTACTGTCTATGATGTTAGCCCTTCCTGTGAGACCAGTTTCACATTCCGATGCTTCACATCAGTTTTACTGTATCCCTTGGACCTTCATATTGTCGATGAAACACAGAAATGGCATCGGAAATAAATACAAAAGGCACAATGCCGACTTAAGTACAAGAAGACTGAATCCTCTTACTGTCTATTAATTGAGCCATTCCTGTAAGGCCAGTTTTAGATTCCGATGCTTCACTTCATGTTTACTGTATCCCTTGGACCTTCATATTGACGATGAAACACTGAAATTGCACCGGAAATAAATACACTAGGCACAATGCCTACATACATACAAGAAGACTGACTCTTCTTACTGTCTATGATTTGAGCCTTTCCTGTGAGGCCAGTATTAGATTCCGATGCTTCAACTCAGGTTTACTGTATCCCTTGGACCTTCATAGTGATGATGAAACAGAGACACTTGCTACGGAATTAAATACAAAAGGCACAATGCCGACGTAAGATAAAGAAGACTAACTCTTCTTACTGTCTGTGATTTGAGCCTTTCCGGTGAGACCAGTTTTAGATTCCGATGCTTCATTTCAGGTTTACTGTATCCCTTGGGCCTTCATATTGACTTTGAAACACACAAAATGCATCGGAAATAAATACAAAAGGCACAATGCCGACTTAACTACAAGAAGACTAACTCTTCTTAATGTCTACGATTTGACACTTTCCTGTGAGGCCTGTTTTAGGTTCCGATGCTTCACCTCAGATTTACTGTATCCCTTGGACCTTCATATTGACGATGAAACACAGAAATGCCATCGGAAATAAATTCAAAAGGCACAATGCCGACTTAAGTAATAGAAGGCTGACTCTTCTTACTGTCTATGATTTGAGCCATTCCTGTGAGCCCAGTATTAGATTCCGATGCTTCACCTCAGATTTACTGTATCCCTTGGACCATCATCTTGACGATGAAACACTGAAATTGCATCGGAAGTAAACACAAAACGCACAATGCCAACTTAAGTTAAAGAAGACTGACTCTTCTTCCTGTCTGTCATTTGAGCCATTCCTGTGAGACCAGTTTTTGATTCCGATGCTTCACCTCAGGTTTACTGTATCCCTTGGACCTTCATATTGACGATGAAACACAGAAATCACATCGGAAAAAAAAACAAAAGGCACAATGCCGACTTAAGTACAAGAAGGCTGACTCTTCTTACTGTCTATGATTTGAGCCTTTCCTGTGAGGCCAGTATTAGATTCCGATGCTTCACCTCAGGTTTACTGTATGCCTTGGGCCTTCATATTGACTTTGAAGCACAGAAATTGCATCGGAAATAAATACAAAAGGCACAATGCCGACTTAAGTACAAGAAGACTAACTCTTCTTAATGTCTATGATTTGAGCCTTTGCTGTGAGGCCAGTTTTAGGTTCCGATGCTTCACTTCATGTTTAATGTATCCCTTGGACCTTCATATTGACGATGAAACACAGAAATTGCATCCGAATTAAATACAAAAGCGACAATGCCGACTTAAGTTAACGAAGACTGACTCTTCTTACTGTCTACGATTTGAGCCTTTCCTGTGAGACCAGTTCCAGATTTCGATGCTTCACCTCTGGTTTACTGGATCCATTGGACCTTCATTTTAACGATGAAACACAGAAATGGTATCGGAAATAAATACAAAAGGCACAATGCATACCTAAGTACAAGAAGGCTACCTCTTCTTACTGTCTATGATTTGAGCCTTTACTGCGAGGCCAGTTTTACATTCCGATGCTTCACATCAGGTTTAGTGTATCCCTTGGACCTTCATATTGACGATGAAACACAGACAATTGCTACGGAATTAAATACAAAAGGCACAATGCCGCCGGCCGGTGTGGCCGTGCGGTTAAAGGCGCTTCAGTCTGGAACCGCGTGACCGCTACAGTCGCAGGTTCGAATCCTGCCTCGGGCATGGATGTGTGTGATGTCCTTAGGTTAATTAGGTTTAATTAGTTCTAAGTTCTAGGCGACTGATGACCTCAAAGTTGAGTCGCATAGTGCTCAGAGCCATTCGAACCATTTAGAGCACAATGCCGACTTAAGTTAAAGAAGACTAACTCTTCTTACTGTCTGTGATTTGAGCCTTTCCTGTGAGACCAGTTTTAGGTTCCGATGCCTCACTTCAGGTCTACTGTATCCCTTGGGCCTTCATATTGACGATGAAACACAGAAATTGCATCGGA
This sequence comes from Schistocerca americana, assembly GCF_021461395.2. Taxonomy (NCBI): domain Eukaryota; kingdom Metazoa; phylum Arthropoda; class Insecta; order Orthoptera; family Acrididae; genus Schistocerca; species Schistocerca americana. Next base: position 14,859,048 of record NC_060126.1, read on the forward strand.
AATAAATACAATAGGCACAATGCCGATTTAAGTTAAAGAAGACTGACTCTTCTTACTGTTTATGATTTGATCCTTTCCTGTGAGGCCAGTTTTAGATTCCGATACTTCACCTCAGGTTTACTGTATCCCTTGGACCTTCATATTGACGATGAAAAACAGAAATTGCATCGGAATTAAATACAAAAGGCACAATGCCGACTTAAGTTAAAGAAGACTGACTCTTCTTACTGTCTGTGATTTGAGGATGTCCTGCGAGTCCAGTTTTAAATTCCGATTCTTCACTTCAGGTTTACTGAATCCCTTGGGCATTCATATTGCCGATGAAACACAGAAATTGCATCGGAAATAGATACAAATGGCACAATGCCGACTTAAGTACAAGGAGACTAATTCTTCTTACTGTCTATGATTTGAGCCTCTCCTGTGAGAACAGTTTTAGATAATGATGCTTCACCTCTGGTTTACTGTATCCCTTGGACCTTCATATTGACGATGTAACACAGAAATTGCATCGGAAATTAACACAAAAGGCACAATGCCAACATAAGTTAAAGAAGACTGACTCTTCTTCCTATCTGTCATTTGAGCCTTTCCTGTGAGACCAGATTTTGATTCCGATGCTTCACCTCAGGTTTACTGTATTCCTTGGACCTTCATATTGACGATAAAACACAGAAATGGCATCGGAAATAAATACAAAAGGCACAATGCCGACTTAAGTACAAGAAGGCTGACTCTTCTCACTGTCTATGATTTGAGCCTTTCCTGTGAGGCCAGTATTAGATTCCGATGCTTCACCTCAGGTTTACTGTATCCCTTGTACCTTCATATTGACGATGAAACCCAGACAATTGCAACGGAATTAAATACAATAGGCACAATGCCGACTTAAATTAAGGAAGACTTACTCTTCTTACAGTCTAAGATTTGAGCCTTTCCTGTGAGGCCAGTATTAGATTCCGATGCTACACCTCAGGTTTACTGTAGCCCTTGGACCTTCATATTGACGATGAAACACAGGCAATTGCAACGGAATTAAATACAAAAGACACAATGCCGACTTAAGTTAAAGAAGACTGACTCTTCTTACTGTCTGTGATTTGAGGATGTCCTGTGAGTTCAGTTTTAGATTCCGATTCTTCACATCAGGTTTACTGTATTCGAAGGGCCTTCATATTGACTTTGAAACACAGAAATTGCATCGGAAATACGTACAAAAGTCACAATGCCGACTTAAGTACAAGAAGACTCTTCTCACTGTCCATGATTTGAGCCTTTCCTGTGAGGCCTGTTTTGGGTTCCGATGCTTCACCTCAGGTTTTTTGTATCCCTTTGACCTTCATGTTAACGATGAAACACAGAACTTCCATCCGAATTAAATACAAAAGGCACAATGCCGACTTCAGTTAAAGAAGACTGACTGTTGTTACTGTCTATGATGTTAGCCCTTCCTGTGAGACCAGTTTCACATTCCGATGCTTCACATCAGGTTTACTGTATCCCTTGGACCTTCATATTGTCGATGAAACACAGAAATGGCATCGGAAATAAATACAAAAGGCACAATGCCGACTTAAGTACAAGAAGACTGAATCCTCTTACTGTCTATTAATTGAGCCATTCCTGTAAGGCCAGTTTTAGATTCCGATGCTTCACTTCATGTTTACTGTATCCCCTGGACCTTCATATTGACGATGAAACACTGAAATTGCACCGGAAATAAATACACTAGGCACAATGCCTACTTACATACAAGAAGACTGACTCTTCTTACTGTCTATGATTTGAGCCTTTCCTGTGAGGCCAGTATTAGATTCCGATGCTTCAACTCAGGTTTACTGTATCCCTTGGACCTTCATAGTGATGATGAAACAGAGACACTTGCTACGGAATTAAATACAAAAGGCACAATGCCGACGTAAGATAAAGAAGACTAACTCTTCTTACTGTCTGTGATTTGAGCCTTTCCGGTGAGACCAGTTTTAGATTCCGATGCCTCACTTCAGGTCTACTGTATCCCTTGGGCCTTCATATTGACGATGAAACACAGAAATTGCATCGGAAATAAATACAATAGGCACAATGCCGATTTAAGTTAAAGAAGACTGACTCTTCTTACTGTTTATGATTTGATCCTTTCCTGTGAGGCCAGTTTTAGATTCCGATACTTCACCTCAGGTTTACTGTATCCCTTGGACCTTCATATTGACGATGAAAAACAGAAATTGCATCGGAATTAAATACAAAAGGCACAATGCCGACTTAAGTTAAAGAAGACTGACTCTTCTTACTGTCTGTGATTTGAGGATGTCCTGCGAGTCCAGTTTTAAATTCCGATTCTTCACTTCAGGTTTACTGAATCCCTTGGGCATTCATATTGCCGATGAAACACAGAAATTGCATCGGAAATAGATACAAATGGCACAATGCCGACTTAAGTACAAGGAGACTAATTCTTCTTACTGTCTATGATTTGAGCCTCTCCTGTGAGAACAGTTTTAGATAATGATGCTTCACCTCTGGTTTACTGTATCCCTTGGACCTTCATATTGACGATGTAACACAGAAATTGCATCGGAAATTAACACAAAAGGCACAATGCCAACATAAGTTAAAGAAGACTGACTCTTCTTCCTATCTGTCATTTGAGCCTTTCCTGTGAGACCAGATTTTGATTCCGATGCTTCACCTCAGGTTTACTGTATTCCTTGGACCTTCATATTGACGATAAAACACAGAAATGGCATCGGAAATAAATACAAAAGGCACAATGCCGACTTAAGTACAAGAAGGCTGACTCTTCTCACTGTCTATGATTTGAGCCTTTCCTGTGAGGCCAGTATTAGATTCCGATGCTTCACCTCAGGTTTACTGTATCCCTTGTACCTTCATATTGACGATGAAACCCAGACAATTGCAACGGAATTAAATACAATAGGCACAATGCCGACTTAAATTAAGGAAGACTTACTCTTCTTACAGTCTAAGATTTGAGCCTTTCCTGTGAGGCCAGTATTAGATTCCGATGCTACACCTCAGGTTTACTGTAGCCCTTGGACCTTCATATTGACGATGAAACACAGGCAATTGCAACGGAATTAAATACAAAAGACACAATGCCGACTTAAGTTAAAGAAGACTGACTCTTCTTACTGTCTGTGATTTGAGGATGTCCTGTGAGTCCAGTTTTAGATTCCGATTCTTCACATCAGGTTTACTGTATTCGAAGGGCCTTCATATTGACTTTGAAACACAGAAATTGCATCGGAAATACGTACAAAAGTCACAATGCCGACTTAAGTACAAGAAGACTCTTCTCACTGTCTATGATTTGAGCCTTTCCTGTGAGGCCTGTTTTGGGTTCCGATGCTTCACCTCAGGTTTATTGTATCCCTTTGACCTTCATGTTAACGATGAAACACAGAACTTCCATCCGAATTAAATACAAAAGGCACAATGCCGACTTCAGTTAAAGAAGACTGACTGTTCTTACTGTCTATGATGTTAGCCCTTCCTGTGAGACCAGTTTCACATTCCGATGCTTCACATCAGGTTTACTGTATCCCTTGGACCTTCATATTGTCGATGAAACACAGAAATGGCATCGGAAATAAATACAAAAGGCACAATGCCGACTTAAGTACAAGAAGACTGAATCCTCTTACTGTCTATTAATTGAGCCATTCCTGTAAGGCCAGTTTTAGATTCCGAAGCTTCACTTCACGTTTACTGTATCCCCTGGACCTTCATATTGACGATGAAACACTGAAATTGCACCGGAAATAAATACACTAGGCACAATGCCTACTTACATACAAGAAGACTGACTCTTCTTACTGTCTATGATTTGAGCCTTTCCTGTGAGGCCAGTATTAGATTCCGATGCTTCAACTCAGGTTTACTGTATCCCTTGGACCTTCATAGTGATGATGAAACAGAGACACTTGCTACGGAATTAAATACAAAAGGCACAATGCCGACGTAAGATAAAGAAGACTAACTCTTCTTACTGTCTGTGATTTGAGCCTTTCCGGTGAGACCAGTTTTAGATTCCGATGCTTCATTTCAGGTTTACTGTATCCCTTGGGCCTTCATATTGACTTTGAAACACACAAAATGCATCGGAAATAAATACAAAAGGCACAATGCCGACTTAACTACAAGAAGACTAACTCTTCTTAATGTCTACGATTTGACACTTTCCTGTGAGGAATGTTTTAGGTTCCGATGCTTCACCTCAGGTTTACTGTATCCCTTGGACCTTCATATTGACGATGAAACACAGAAATACCATCGGAAATAAATTCAAAAGGCACAATGCCGACTTAAGTAATAGAAGGCTGACTCTTCTTACTGTCTATGATTTGAGCCATTCCTGTGAGCCCAGTATTAGATTCCGATGCTTCACCTCAGATTTACTGTATCCCTTGGACCATCATCTTGACGATGAAACACTGAAATTGCATCGGAAGTAAACACAAAAGGCACAATGCCAACTTAAGTTAAAGAAGACTGACTCTTCTTCCTGTCTGTCATTTGAGCCATTCCTGTGAGACCAGTTTTTGATTCCGATGCTTCACCTCAGGTTTACTGTATCCCTTGGACCTTCATATTGACGATGAAACACAGAAATCACATCGGAAAAAAAACAAAAGGCACAATGCCGACTTAAGTGCAAGAAGGCTGACTCTTCTTACTGTCTATGATTTGAGCCTTTCCTGTGAGGCCAGTATTAGATTCCGATGCTTCACCTCAGGTTTACTGTATTCCTTGGGCCTTCATATTGACTTTGAAGCACAGAAATTGCATCGGAAATAAATACAAAAGGCACAATGCCGACTTAAGTACAAGAAGACTAACTCTTCTTAATGTCTATGATTTGAGCCTTTGCTGTGAGGCCAGTTTTAGGTTCCGATGCTTCACTTCATGTTTAATGTATCCCTTGGACCTTCATATTGACGATGAAACACAGAAGTTGCATCCGAATTAAATACAAAAGCGACAATGCCGACTTAAGTTAACGAAGACTGACTCTTCTTACTGTCTACGATTGGAGCCTTTCCTGTGAGACCAGTTCCAGATTTCGATGCTTCACCTCTGGTTTACTGGATCCATTGGTCCTTCATTTTAACGATGAAACACAGAAATGGTATCGGAAATAAATACAAAAGGCACAATGCCTACCTAAGTACAAGAAGGCTACCTCTTCTTACTGTCTATGATTTGAGCCTTTACTGCGAGGCCAGTTTTACATTCCGATGCTTCACATCAGGTTTAGTGTATCCCTTGGACCTTCATATTGACGATGAAACACAGACAATTGCTACGGAATTAAATACAAAAGGCACAAAGCCGCCGGCCGGTGTGGCCGTGCGGTTAAAGGCGCTTCAGTCTGGAACCGCGTGACCGCTACAGTCGCAGGTTCGAATCCTGCCTCGGGCATGGATGTGTGTGATGTCCTTAGGTTAATTAGGTTTAATTAGTTCTAAGTTCTAGGCGACTGATGACCTCAAAGTTGAGTCGCATAGTGCTCAGAGCCATTCGAACCATTTAGAGCACAATGCCGACTTAAGTTAAAGAAGACTAACTCTTCTTACTGTCTGTGATTTGAGCCTTTCCTGTGAGACCAGTTTTAGATTCCGATTTTTCACTTCAGGTTTACAGTATCCCTTGGGCCTTCATATTGCCGATGAAACACAGAAATTGCATCGGAAATAAACACAAAGGTACAATGCCTACCTAAGTTTGACTCTTCTTCCTGTCTGTGATTTGAGCCTTTCCTGTGAGACCAGTTATAGATTCCGATGCTTCACTTCAGGTTTAATGTATCCCTTGGAACCTTCATATTAACGATGAAACACAGAAATTGCATCCGAATTAAAAACAAAAGGCACAATTCCGACTTAAGTTAAAGAAGACTGACTGTTCTTACTGTCTTTAATTTGAGCCTTTAGTGTGAGACCAGTTTTGGATTTCTATGCTTCACCTCAGGTTTACTGTATCCCTTGGACATTCATATTGACGATGAAACACAGAAATTCATCAAAAATAAATACAAAAGCCACAATGCCGACTTAAGTACAACAAAACTGCCTCTTCTTGCTGTCTATGATTTGGGCCTTTCCTGTGAGTCCAGTATTAGATTCCGATGCTTCACCTCAAGTTTACTGTATCCGTTGGACCTTCATATTGACGATGAAACACAGACAATTGCAACGGAATTAAATACAAACGGCACAATGCCGACCTAAGTTAAAGAAGACTGACTCTTCTTACTGTCTGTGATTTGAGCCATTCCTGTGAGACCTTTTTTAGATTCCGATGCTTCACCTCAGGATTACTGTATCCCTTGGGCCTTCATATTGCCGATGAAACACAGAAATTGCATCGGAAATAAATACAATAGGCACAATGCCGACTTAAGTACAAGATGACTGACTCTTCTTACCGTTTATGATTTGAGCCTTTCCTGTGAGGCCAGTTTTAGATTACGATGCTTCACCTCAAGGTTACTGTATCCCTTGGAACTTCATATTGACGATGAAACACAGAAATTGCATCGGAAATAAATACAAAAGATACAATGCCGACTTAAGTTAAAGGAGACTGACTCTTCTTACAGTCTGTGATTTGAGCCTTTCCTGTGAGACCAGTTTTAGGTTCCGATGCCTCACTTCAGGTCTACTGTATCCCTTGGGCCTTCATATTGACGATGAAACACAGAAATTGCATCGGAAATAAATACAATAGGCACAATGCCGATTTAAGTTAAAGAAGACTCACTCTAATTACTGTTTATGATTTGATCCTTTCCTGTGAGGCCAGTTTTAGATTCCGATACTTCACCTCAGGTTTACTGTATCCCTTGGACGTTCATATTGACGATGAAAAACAGAAGTTGCATCGGAATTAAATACAAAAGGCACAATGCCGACTTAAGTTAAAGAAAACCGACTCTTCTTACTGTCTGTGATTTGAGGATGTCCTGTGAGTCCAGTTTTAAATTCCGATTCTTCGCTTCAGGTTTACTGAATCCCTTGGGCATTCATATTGCCGATGAAACACAGAAATTGCATCGGAAATAGATACAAATGGCACAATGCCGACTTAAGTACAAGGAGACTAATTCTTCTTACTGTCTATGATTTGAGCCTCTCCTGTGAGAACAGTTTTAGATAATGATGCTTCACCTCTGGTTTACTGTATCCCTTGGACCTTCATATTGACGATGTAACACAGAAATTGCATCGGAAATTAACACAAAAGGCACAATGCCAACATAAGTTAAAGAAGACTGACTCTTTTTCCTATCTGTCATTTGAGCCTTTCCTGTGAGACCAGATTTTGATTCCGATGCTTCACCTCAGGTTTACTGTATTCCTTGGACCTTCATATTGACGATGAAACACAGAAATGGCATCGGAAATAAATACAAAAGGCACAATTCCGACTTAAGTACAAGAAGGCTGGCTCTTCTTACTGTCTATGATTTGAGAATTTCCTGTGAGGCCAGTATTAGATTCCGATGCTTCACCTCAGGTTTACTGTATCCCTTGTACCTTCATATTGACGATGAAACACAGACAATTGCAACGGAATTAAATACAATAGGCACAATGCCGACTTAAATTAAGGAAGACTTACTCTTCTTACTGTCTAAGATTTGAGCCTTTCCTGTGAGGCCAGTATTAGATTCCGATGCTACACCTCAGGTTTACTGTAGCCCTTGGACCTTCATATTGACGATGAAACACAGGCAATTGCAACGGAATTAAATACAAAAGACACAATGCCGACTTAAGTTAAAGAGGACTGACTCTTCTTACTGTCTGTGATTTGAGGATGTCCTGTGAGTCCAGTTTTAGATTCCGATTCTTCACATCAGGTTTACTGTATCCGAAGGGCCTTCATATTGACTTTGAAACACAGAAATTGCATCGGAAATACGTACAAAAGTCACAATGCCGACTTAAGTACAAGAAGACTCTTCTCACTGTCTATGATTTGAGCCTTTCCTGTGAGGCCTGTTTTGGGTTCCGATGCTTCACCTCAGGTTTATTGTATCCCTTTGACCTTCATGTTAACGATGAAACACAGAACTTGCATCCGAATTAAATACAAAAGGCACAATGCCGACTTCAGTTAAAGAAGACTGACTGTTCTTACTGTCTATGATGTTAGCCCTTCCTGTGAGACCAGTTTCACAGTCCGATGCTTCACATCAGGTTTACTGTATCCCTTGGACCTTCATATTGTCGATGAAACACAGAAATGGCATCGGAAATAAATACAAAAGGCACAATGCCGACTTAAGTACAAGAAGACTGAATCCTCTTACTGTCTATTAATTGAGCTATTCCTGTAAGGCCAGTTTTAGATTCCGATGCTTCACTTCATGTTTACTGTATCCCTTGGACCTTCATATTGACGATGAAACACTGAAATTGCACCGGAAATAAATACACTAGGCACAATGCCTACTTACATACAAGAAGACTGACTCCTCTTACTGTCTATGATTTGAGCCTTTCCTGTGAGGCCAGTATTAGATTCCGATGCTTCAACTCAGGTTTACTGTATCCCTTGGACCTTCATAGTGATGATGAAACAGAGACACTTGCTACGGAATTAAATACAAAAGGCACAATCCCGACGTAAGATAAAGAAGACTAACTCTTCTTACTGTCTGTGATTTGAGCCTTTCCGGTGAGACCAGTTTTAGATTCCGATGCTTCATTTCAGGTTTACTGTATCCCTTGGGCCTTCATATTGACTTTGAAACACACAAAATGCATCGGAAATAAATACAAAAGGCACAATGCCGACTTAACTACAAGAAGACTAACTCTTCTTAATGTCTACGATTTGACACTTTCCTGTGAGGCCTGTTTTAGGTTCCGATGCTTCACCTCAGGTTTACTGTATCCCTTGGACCTTCATATTGACGATGAAACACAGAAATGCCATCGGAAAAAAAATTCAAAAGGCACAATGCCGACTTAAGTAATAGAAGGCTGACTCATCTTACTGTCTATGATTTGAGCCATTCCAGTGAGCCCAGTATTAGATTCCGATGCTTCACCTCAGATTTACTGTATCCCTTGGACCATCATCTTGACGATGAAACACTGAAGTTGCATCGGAAGTAAACACAAAAGGCACAATGCCAACTTAAGTTAAAGAAGACTGACTCTTCTTCCTGTCTGTCATTTGAGCCATTCCTGTGAGACCAGTTTTTGATTCCGATGCTTCACCTCAGGTTTACTGTATCCCTTGGACCTTCATATTGACGATGAAACACAGAAATCACATCGGAAAAAAAAACAAAAGGCACAATGCCGACTTAAGTACAAGAAGGCTGACTCTTCTTACTGTCTATGATTTGAGCCTTTCCTGTGAGGCCAGTATTAGATTCCGATGCTTCACCTCAGGTTTACTGTATCCCTTCTCCCTTCATATTGACGATGAAACACAGAAATTGCATCGGAAATAAATACAAAAAGCACAATACCGACTTAAGTACAAGAAGACTGAGACTTCTTACTGTTATTAATTTGAGCCTTTTCTGTGAGACCAGTTTTAGATTCTGATGCTTCACCTCAGATTTACTGTATCCCTTGGACCTACATATTGACGATGAAACAAAGATATTGTATCGGAAATAAATACAAAAGTCACAATGCCGACTTAAGTACAAGAAGGCTGACTCTTCTTACTGTCTATGATTTGAGCCTTTCCTGTGAGGCCAGTATTAGATTCCGATGCTTCACCTCAGGTTTACTGTATCCCTTCTCCCTTCATATTGACGATGAAACACAGAAATTGCATCGGAAATAAATACAAAAGGCACAATGCCGACTTAAGTAAAAGAAGACTAACTCTTCGTACTGTCTGTGATTTGAGCCTTTCCGGTGAGACCAGTTTTAGATTCTGATGCTTCATTTCAAGTTTACTGTATCCCTTGGGCCTTCATATTGACTTTGAAACACACAAAATGCATCGGAAATAAATACAAAAGGCATAATGCCGACTTGAGTACAAGAAGACTAACTCTTCTTAATGTCTATGATTTGACTCTTTCCTGTGAGGCCTGTTTTAGGTTCCGATGCTTCACATCAGGTTTACTGTATCCCTTGGACCTTCGTATTGACGATGAATCACAGAAATTGCATCGGAAATAAACACAAAAGGCAAAATGCCAACTTAAGTAAAAGAAGACTGACTCTTCTTCCTGTCAGTGATTTGAGCCTTTCCTGTGAGACCAATTTTAGATTCCGATGCTTCATTTCAAGTTTAATGTATCCCTTGGACCTTCATATTGACGGTGAAACACAGAAAATGCATCTGAATTAAATACAAAATGCACAATGCCGACTTAAGTTAACGAAGACCGACTCTTCTTACTGTCTATGATTTGAGCCTTTCCTGTGAGACCAGTTTTAGATTTCGATGCTTCACCTCAGGTTTACTGTATCCATTGGACCTTCATATTGACGATGAAACACAGAAATGCCATCGGAAATAATTACAATAGGCACAATGCCGACTTAAGTACAAGAGGGCTGACTCTTCTTACTGTCTATGATTTGAGCCTTTCCTGTGAGGCCAGTTTTGGATTCCGATGCTTCACCTCAGGTTTACTGTATCCCTTGGACCATCATATTGACGATGAAACACTGAAATTGCACCGCAAATAAATACAAGAGGCACAATGCCTACTTACATACAAGAAGACTGACTCTTCTTACTGTCTATGATTTGAGCCTTTCCTGTGAGGCCACTTTTGGATTCCGATGCTTCATCTCAGGTTTACTGTATCCCTTGGACCATCATATTGACGATGAAACACTGAAATTGCACCGGAAATAAATACAAGAGGCACAATGCCTACTTACATACAAGAAGACTGACTCTTCTTACTGTCTATGATTCGAGCCTTTCCTGTGAGACCAGTTTAAGATTTCGATGCTTCGCCTCATGTTTAATGTATCCCTTGGACCTTCATATTGACGATGATACGCAGAAATGGCATCGGAAATAAATAAAAAAGGCACAATTCCGACTTAAGTACAAGAAGGCTGACTCTTTTTACTGTCTGTGATTTGAGCCTTTCCTGTGAGACCAGTTTTAGGTTCCGATGCCTCGCTTCAGGTCTACTGTATCCCTTTTGCCTTCATATTGACGATGAAACACAGAAATTGCATCGGATATCAATACAATATGCACAATGCCGATTTAAGTTAAAGAAGACTGACTCTTCTTACTGTTTATGATTTGATCCTTTCCTGTGAGGCCAGTTTTAGATTCCGATACTTCACCTCAGGTTTACTGTATCCCTTGGACCTTCATATTGACGATGAAAAACAGAAATTGCATCGGAATTAAATACAAAAGGCACAATGCCGACTTCAGTTAATGAAGACTGACTCTTCTTACTGTCTGTGATTTGAGGATGTCCTGTGAGTCCAGTTTTAAATTCCGATTCTTCACTTCAGGTTTACTGAATCCCTTGGGCATTCATACTGCCGATGAAACACAGAAATTGCATCGGAAATAGATAGAGAAGGCACAATGCCGACTTAAGTACAAGGAGACTAATTCTTCTTATTGTCTATGATTTGAGCCTCTGCTGTGAGAACAGTTTTAGATAATGATGCTTCACCTCTGGTTTACTGTATCCCTTGGACCTTCATATTGACGATGATACGCAGAAATGGCATCGGAAATAAATAAAAAAGGCACAATGCCGACTTAAGTACAAGAAGGCTGACTCTTCTTACTGTCTATGATTTGAGCCTTTCCTGTGAGGCCAGTTTAAGTTCCGATGCTTCACCTCAGGTTTACTGTATCCCTTGGACCTCCATATTGAAGATGAAACACAGACAACACAACAACGGAATTAAATACAAACTGCACAATGCCGACTTAAGTTAAAGAAGACTGACTCTTCTTACTGGCTGTGATTTGAGCCTTTCCTGTAAGACCAGTTTTAGATTCCGATACTTCACCTCAAGGTTTACAGTATCCATTGAGCCTTCATATTGCCGATGAAACACAGAAATTGCGTTGGAAATAAATACAATAGGCAAAATGCCGACTTAAGTACTGGATGACTGACTCTTCTTACATTTTATGATTTGAACCTTTCCTGTGAGGCCAGTATTAGATTACGCCGCTTCACCTCAGGGTTACTGTGTCCCTTGGACCTTCATATTGACGATGAAACACAGTAATTGCATCGGAATTAAATACAAAAGGCACAATGCCAACTTAAGTTAAAGAAGACTGGCTCTTCTTTCTGTCTGTGATTTGGGCTTTTCCTGTGAGACCAGTTTTAGATTCCGATGCTTCACTTCAAGATTACTGTATCCCTTGCGCCTTCATACTGACGATGAAACACAGAAATTACATTTGAAATAAATACAAATGGCACAATGCCGACTTAAGTACAAGAAGACCGACTTTTCTTACTGTCTATGTTTTGAGGCTATCCTGTGAGAGCAGTTATAGATTCCGATGCTTCACCTCAAGTTTACTGTATCCCTTTGATCTTCATATTGACAATGAAACACTAAAATTGCACCGGAAATAATTACAAGAGGCACAATGCCTACTTACATACAAAAAGACTGACTCTTCTTACTGTCTATGATTTGAGCCTTTACTGTGAGGCCAGTTTTAGATTCCGATGCTTCACGTCAGCTTTAGTGTATCCCTTGGAGCTTCATATTCACGATCAAAAACAGACAATTACTACGGAATTAAATACAAAAGGCACAATGCCGAATTAAGTTAAAGAAGACTAACTCTTCTAACTGTCTGTGATTTGAGCCTTTCCTGTGACACCAGTTTTAGATTCCGATTTTTCACTTCAGGTTTACTATATCCCTTGGGCCTTCATATTGACTTTGAAACACAGAAATTGCATCGGAAATAAATACAAAAGGCACAATGCCGACTTAAGAACAAGAAGGCTACCTCTTCTTACTGTCTACGATTTGAGCCTTTCCTGTGTGGCCAGTATTAGATTCCGATGCTTCACGTCAGGTTTACTGTATCCCATGGACCTCCATATTGACGATGAAACACAGACAATTGCAACGGAATTAAATACAAACGGCATAATGCCGACTTAAGTTAAAGAAGACTGACTCTACTTACTGTCTGTGATTTGAGCCTTTCCTGTGAGACCACATTTGGATTCCGATGCTTCACCTCAAGGTTTACTGTATCCCTTGGGCCTTGATATAGCCGATGAAACACAAAAATTGCATCGGAATTAAATACAAAAGGCACAATGCCGACTTAAGTCAAAGAAGACTGACTCTTCTTTCTGTCTCTGATTTGAGCTTTTCCTGTGAGGCCAGTTTTAGATTCCGATGCTTCACTTCAATTTTACTGTATCCCTTGCGCCTTCATACTGAAGATGAAACACAGAAATTTTATTGGAAATAAATACAAATGGCACAATGCCGACTTAAGTACAAGAAGACCGACTTTTCTTACTGTCTATATTTTGAGCCTTTCCTGTAAGAACAGTTTTAGATTCTCATGCTTCACTTCAGGTTTACTGTATCCCTTGGTCCTTCAAATTCACGCTGAAACACAGAAATTGCATCGGTATTAAATACAAAAGTCAGAATGCCGACTTAAGTACAAGAAGACTGACTCTTCTAACGTCCTATGTTTTGAGCCTTTGCTGGGAGACCAGTTTTAGAGTCCAGTGTTTCACCTCAGGTTAACTGTATCTATTGGACCTTCATATTGACGATGAAACACAGACAAGGCATAGGAAATAAATACAAAAGGCACAATGCCGACTTAAGTACAAGAAGACTGATTCTTCTTACTGTCTATGATTTGAGCCTTTCTTGTGGGGCCAGTTTTAGACTCCGATGCTTCACCTCAGGTTTACTGTATCCCTTGGACCTTCATATTGACGATGAAACGCAGAAATGGCATCGGAAATAAATAAAAAAGGCACAATTCCGACTTAAGTACAAGAAGGCTGTCTCTTCTCACTGTCTATGATTTGAGCCTTTCCCGTGAGGCCAGTTTTAGTTTCCGATTCTTCACCTCAGGTTTACTGTATCCCTTGGACCTTCATATTGACGTTGAAACACAGAAATTGCATCGGAAATAAATACAAAAGGCTTAATGCCTACTTAAATACAAGAAGACTGACTCTTCTTACTGTCTATGATTCGAGCCTTTGCTGTGAGGCCAGTATTAGAATCCAATGCTTCACCTCAGGTTTACTGTATCACTTGGACCTCCATATTGACGATGAAACACAGACAATTGCAACGGAATTAAATACAAACTGCACAATGCCGACTTAAGTTAAAGAAGACTGACTCTTCTTACTGGCTGTGATTTGAGCCTTTCCTGTAAGACCAGTTTTAGATTCCGATACTTCACCTCAAGGTTTACAGTATCCATTGAGCCTTCATATTGCCGATGAAACACAGAAATTGCGTTGGAAATAAATACAATAGGCAAAATGCCGACTTAAGTACTGGATGACTGACTCTTCTTACATTTTATGATTTGAACCTTTCCTGTGAGGCCAGTATTAGATTACGCTGCTTCACCTCAGGGTTACTGTATCCCTTGGACCTTCATATTGACGATGAAACACAGTAATTGCATCGGAATTAAATACAAAAGGCACAATGCCAACTTAAGTTAAAGAAGACTGGCTCTTCTTTCTGTCTGTGATTTGGGCTTTTCCTGTGAGACCAGTTTTAGATTCCGATGCTTCACTTCAAGATTACTGTATCCCTTGCGCCTTCATACTGACGATGAAACACAGAAATTACATTTGAAATAAATACAAATCTCACAATGCCGACTTAAGTACAAGAAGACCGACTTTTCTTACTGTCTATGTTTTGAGGCTATCCTGTGAGAGCAGTTATAGATTCCGATGCTTCACCTCAAGTTTACTGTATCCCTTTGATCTTCATATTGACAATGAAACACTAAAATTGCACCGGAAATAATTACAAGAGGCACAATGCCTACTTACATACAAAAAGACTGACTCTTCTTACTGTCTATGATTTGAGCCTTTACTGTGAGGCCAGTTTTAGATTCCGAAACTTCACGTCAGCTTTAGTGTATCCCTTGGAGCTTCATATTCACGACCAAAAACAGACAATTACTACGGAATTAAATACAAAAGGCACAATGCCGAATTAAGTTAAAGAAGACTAACTCTTCTAACTGTCTGTGATTTGAGCCTTTCCTGTGACACCAGTTTTAGATTCCGATTTTTCACTTCAGGTTTACTATATCCCTTGGGCCTTCATATTGACTTTGAAACACAGAAATTGCATCGGAAATAAATACAAAAGGCACAATGCCGACTTAAGAACAAGAAGGCTACCTCTTCTTACTGTCTACGATTTGAGCCTTTCCTGTGTGGCCAGTTTTAGATTCCGATGCTTCACGTCAGGTTTACTGTATCCCATGGACCTCCATATTGACGATGAAACACAGACAATTGCAACGGAATTAAATACAAACGGCATAATGCCGACTTAAGTTAAAGAAGACTGACTCTACTTACTGTCTGTGATTTGAGCCTTTCCTGTGAGACCACATTTGGATTCCGATGCTTCACCTCAAGGTTTACTGTATCCCTTGGGCCTTGATATAGCCGATGAAACACAAAAATTGCATCGGAATTAAATACAAAAGGCACAATGCCGACTTAAGTCAAAGAAGACTGACTCTTCTTTCTGTCTGTGATTTGAGCTTTTCCTGTGAGGCCAGTTTTAGATTCCGATGCTTCACTTCAATTTTACTGTATCCCTTGCGCCTTCATACTGAAGATGAAACACAGAAATTTTATTGGAAATAAATACAAATGGCACAATGCCGACTTAAGTACAAGAAGACCGACTTTTCTTACTGTCTATATTTTGAGCCTTTCCTGTAAGAACAGTTTTAGATTCTCATGCTTCACTTCAGGTTTACTGTATCCCTTGGTCCTTCAAATTCACGCTGAAACACAGAAATTGCATCGGTATTAAATACAAAAGTCAGAATGCCGACTTAAGTACAAGAAGACTGACTCTTCTAACGTCCTATGTTTTGAGCCTTTGCTGGGAGACCAGTTTTAGAGTCCAGTGTTTCACCTCAGGTTAACTGTATCTATTGGACCTTCATATTGACGATGAAACACAGACAAGGCATAGGAAATAAATACAAAAGGCACAATGCCGACTTAAGTACAAGAAGACTGATTCTTCTTACTGTCTATGATTTGAGCCTTTCTTGTGGGGCCAGTTTTAGACTCCGATGCTTCACCTCAGGTTTACTGTATCCCTTGGACCTTCATATTGACGATGAAACGCAGAAATGGCATCGGAAATAAATAAAAAAGGCACAATTCCGACTTAAGTACAAGAAGGCTGTCTCTTCTCACTGTCTATGATTTGAGCCTTTCCCGTGAGGCCAGTTTTAGTTTCCGATTCTTCACCTCAGGTTTACTGCATCCCTTGGACCTTCATATTGACGTTGAAACACAGAAATTGCATCGGAAATAAATACAAAAGGCTTAATGCCTACTTAAATACAAGAAGACTGACTCTTCTTACTGTCTATGATTCGAGCCTTTGCTGTGAGGCCAGTATTAGAATCCAATGCTTCACCTCAGGTTTACTGTATCACTTGGACCTCCATATTGACGATGAAACACAGACAATTGCAACGGAATTAAATACAAACTGCACAATGCCGACTTAAGTTAAAGAAGACTGACTCATTTTACTGTCTGTGATATGAGCCTTTCCTGTGAGACCAGTTTTAGATTTCGATGCTTCACCTCAAGGTTTACAGTATCCATTGCGCCTTCATATTGCCGATGAAACACAGACATTGCGTCGGAAATAAATACAATAGGCACAATGCCGACTTAAGTACAAGATGACTGACTCTTCTTACAGTTTATGATTTGAGCCTTTCCTGTGAGGCCAGTTTTAGATTCCGCTGCTTCACCTCAGGGTTACTGTATATCTTGGACCTTCATATTGACGATGAAACACAGTAATTGCATCGGAATTAAATACAAAAGGCACAATGCCGACTTAAGTTAAAGAAGACTGACTCTTCTTTCTGTTTGTGATTTGAGCTTTTCCTGTGAGACCAGTTTTAGATTCCGATGCTTCACTTCAAGTTTACTGTATCCCTTGCGCTTTCGTACTGACGATGAAACACAGAAATTCCATTGGAAATAAATACAAATGGCACAATGCCGACTTATGTACAAGAAGACCGACTTTTCTTACTGACTATGTTTTGAGCCTATCCTGTGAGAACAGTTTTAGATTCTCATGCTTCGCTTCAGGTTTACTGTATCCCTTGGTCCTTCAAATTCACGCTGAAACACCAAAAGTGCATCGGAATTAAATACAAAAGTCACAATGCCGACTTAAGTATAAGAAGACTGACTCTTCTTACTGTCTATATTTTGAGCCTTTCCTGTGAGACCAGTTTTAGAGTCCGGTGTTTCACATCAGGTTAACTGTATCCCTTGGACTTTCATATTGTCGATGAAACACTGAAATTGCACCGGAAATAAATACACAAGGCGTAATGCCTACTTTCATACAAGAAGACTGACTCTTCTTACTGTCTATGATTTGAGCCTCTCCTGTGAGGCCAGTTTTAGATTCCGATGCTTCACCTCAAGTTTACTGTATCCCTTGGACCATCATATTAACGATGAAACTCTGATATTTCACCGGAAATAAATACAAGAGGCACAATGCCTACTTACATACAAGAAGACTGACTCTTCTTACTGTCTATGATTTGAGCCTTTACTGTTAGGCAAGTTTTAGTTTCCGATGCTTCACCTCAGGTTTACTATATCCCTTGGACCATCATATTAACGATGAAACACTGATATTGCACCGGAAATAAATACAAGAGGCACAATGCCTACTTACATACAAGAAGACTGACTCTTCTTACTGTCTATGATTTGAGCCTTTACTGTCAGCCAGTTTTACATTCCGATGCTTCACATCAGGTTTAGTGTATCCCTTGGACCTGCATATTGACCATGAAACACAGACAACTGCTACGGAATTAAATACAAAACGCACAATGCCGACTTAAGTTAAAGAAGACTAACTCGTCTTACTGTCTGTGATTTGAGCCTCTCCTGTGAGACCAGTTTTCGATTCCGATGCTTCACTTCATGTTTACTGTATCCCTAGGGCCTTCAGATTGACTTTGAAACACTGAAATTGCATCGGAAATAAATACAAAAGGCACAATGCCGACTTAAGTACAAGAAGACTAACTCTTCTTACTGTCTATGATTTGAGCCTTTCCTGTGAGGCCAGTTTTAGTTTCCGATGCTTCACCTCAGGTTTACTGTATCCCTTGGACCTCCATATTGAAGATGAAACACAGACAATTGCAACGGAATTAAATACAAATTGCACAATGCCGACTTAAGTTAAAGAAGACTGACTCTTCTTACTGGCTGTGATTTGAGCCTTTCCTGTAAGACCAGTTTTAGATTCCGATACTTCACCTCAAGGTTTACAGTATCCATTGAGCCTTCATATTGCCGATGAAACACAGAAATTGCGTTGGAAATAAATACAATAGGCAAAATGCCGACTTAAGTACTAGATGACTGACTCTTCTTACATTTTATGATTTGAACCTTTCCTGTGAGGCCAGTATTAGATTACGCTGCTTCACCTCAGGGTTACTGTATCCCTTGGACCTTCATATTGACAATGAAACACAGTAATTGCATCCGAATTAAATACAAAAGGCACAATGCCAACTTAAGTTAAAGAAGACTGGCTCTTCTTTCTGTCTGTGATTTTACTTTTCCTGTGAGACCAGTTTTAGATTCCGATGCTTCACTTCAAGATTACTGTATCCCTTGCGCCTGCATACTGACGATGAAACACAGAAATTACATTTGAAATAAATACAAATGGCACAATGCCGACTTGAGTACAAGAAGACCCACTTTTCTTACTGTCTATGTTTTGAGGCTATCCTGTGAGAGCAGTTTTAGATTCTCATGCTTCATTTCAGGTTTACTGTATCCCTTGGTCCTTCAAATTCACGCTGGAACACAGAAATTGCATCGGAATTAAATACAAAGGTCACAATGCCGACTTAAGTATAAGAAGACTGACACTTCTTATAGTCTATATTTTGAGCCTTTCCTGTGAGACCAGTTTTAGAGTCCGGTGATTCACCTCAGGTTAACTGTATCCCTTGGACCTTCATATTGACGATGAAACACTGAAATTGCACCGGAAATAAATACACAAGGCACAATGACTACTTACATACAAGAAGACTGACTCTTCTTACTGTCTATGATTTCAGCATTTCCTGTGAGGCCAGCTATAGATTCCGATGCTTCACCTCACGTTTACTGTATCCCTTTGATCTTCATATTGACAATGAAACACTAAAATTGCACCGGAAATAATTACAAGAGGCACAATGCCTACTTACATACAAAAAGACTGACTCTTCTTACTGTCTATGATTTGAGCCTTTACTGTGAAGCAAGTTTTAGATTCCGATGCTTCACGTCAGGTTTAGTGTATCCTTTGGAGCTTCATATTCACGATCAAAAACAGACAATTACTACGGAATTAAATACAAAAGGCACAATGCCGAATTAAGTTAAAGAAGACTAACTCTTCTAACTGTCTGTAATTTGAGCCTTTCCTGTGACACCAGTTTTAGATTCCGATTTTTCACTTCAGGTTTACTATATCCCTTGGGCCTTCATATTGACTTTGAAACACAGAAATTGCATCGGAAATAAATACAAAAGGCACAATGCCGACTTAAGAACAAGAAGGCTACCTCTTCTTACAGTCTACGATTTGAGCCTTTCCTGTGTGGCCAGTTTTAGATTCCGATGCTTGACGTCAGGTTTACTGTATCCCTTGGACCTTCATATTGACGATGAAACACAGGAATTGCATCGGTAAAAATACAAAAGGCACAATGCCTACTTAAATTCAAGAAGACTGACTCTTCTTACTGTCTATGATTCGAGCCTTTCCTGTGAGGCCTGTATTAGATTCCGATGCTTCACCTCAGGTTTACTGTATTTCATGGACCTCCATATTGACGATGAAACACAGACAATTGCAACGGAATTAAATACAAACGGCATAATGCCGACTTAAGTTAAAGAAGACTGACTCTACTTACTGTCTGTGATTTGAGCCTTTCCTGTGAGACCACATTTGGATTCCGATGCTTCACCTCAAGGTTTACTGTTTCCCTTGGGCCTTGATATAGCCGATGAAACACAAAAATTGCATCGGAATTAAATACAAAAGGCACAATGCCGACTTAAGTCAAAGAAGACTGACTCTTCTTTCTGTCTGTGATTTGAGCTTTTCCTGTGAGGCCAGTTTTAGATTCCGATGCTTCACTTCAAGTTTACTGTATCCCTTGCGCCTTCATACTGAAGATGAAACACAGAAATTTTATTGGAAATAAATACAAATGGCACAATGCCGACTTAAGTACAAGAAGACCGACTTTTCTTACTGTCTATGTTTTGAGCCTTTCCTGTAAGAACAGTTTTAGATTCTCATGCTTCACTTCAGGTTTACTGTATCCCTTGGTCCTTCAAATTCACGCTGAAACACAGAAATTGCATCGGTATTAAATACAAAAGTCAGAATGCCGACTTAAGTACAAGAAGACTGACTCTTCTAACTGCCTATGTTTTGAGCCTTTGCTGGGAGACCAGTTTTAGAGTCCGGTGTTTCACCTCAGGTTAACTGTATCTATTGGACCTTCATATTGACGATGAAACACAGACACGGCATAGGAAATAAATACAAAAGGCACAATGCCGACTTAAGTACAAGAAGACTGATTCTTCTTACTGTCTATGATTTGAGCCTTTCCTGTGGGGCCAGTTTTAGATTCCGATGCTTCACCTCAGGTTTACTGTATCCCTTGGACCTTCATATTGACGATGAAACACAGACAATTGCTACGGAATTAAATACAAAAGGCACAATGCCGACTTAAGTTAAAGAAGACTAACTCTTCTTACTGTCTGTGATTTGAGCCTTTAATGTGAGACCAGTTTTAGATTCCGAAGCTTCACTTCAATTTCACTGTATCCCTTGGGCCTTCATATTGACTTTGAAACACAGAAATTGCATCGGAAATAAATACAAAAGGCACAATGCAGACTTAAGTCCAAGACGACTAACTCTTCTTACTGTCTATGATTTGAGCCTTTTTTGTGAGGCCAGTTTTAAATTCCGATGCTTCACCTCAGGTTTACTGTATCCCTTGGACCTTCATATTGACGATGAAACGCAGAAATGGCATCGGAAATAAATAAAAAAGGCACAATTCCGACTTAAGTACAAGAAGGCTGTCTCTTCTCATTGTCTATGATTTGAGCCTATCCCGTGAGGCCAGTTTTAGTTTCCGATTCTTCACCTCAGGTTTACTGTATCCCTTGGACCTTCATATTGACGTTGAAACACAGAAATTGCATCGGAAATAAATACAAAAGGCACAATGCCTACTTAAATACAAGAAGACTGACTCTTCTTACTGTCTATGATTCGAGCCTTTCCTGTGAGGCCAGTATTAGAATCCAATGCTTCACCTCAGGTTTACTGTATCACTTGGACCTCCATATTGACGATGAAACACCGACAATTGCAACGGAATTAAATACAAACTGCACAATGCCGACTTAAGTTAAAGAAGACTGACTCATTTTACTGTCTGTGATATGAGCCTTTCCTGTGAGACCAGTTTTAGATTTCGATGCTTCACCTCAAGGTTTACAGTATCCATTGCGCCTTCATATTGCCGATGAAACACAGACATTGCGTCGGAAATAAATACAATAGGCACAATGCCGTTTTAAGTACAAGATGACTGACTCTTCTTACAGTTTATGATTTGAGCCTTTCCTGTGAGGCCAGTTTTAGATTCCGATGCTTCACCTCAAGTTTACTGTATCCCTTGGACCATCATATTAACGATGAAACTCT
Source organism: Schistocerca americana (assembly GCF_021461395.2). NCBI lineage: Eukaryota > Metazoa > Arthropoda > Insecta > Orthoptera > Acrididae > Schistocerca > Schistocerca americana. The sequence goes on from NC_060126.1 coordinate 14,881,097, forward strand.
GATATTGCACCGGAAATAAATACAAGAGGCACAATGCCTACTTACATACAAAAAGACTGACTCTTCTTACTGTCTATGATTTGAGCCTTTACTGTTACGCAAGTTTTAATTTCCGATGCTTCACCTCAGGTTTACTATATCCCTTGGACCATCATATTAACGATGAAACACTGATATTGCACCGGAAGTAAATACAAGAGGCACAATGCCTACTTACATACAAGAAGACTGACTCTTCTTACTGTCTATGATTTGAGCCTTTACTGTCAGCCAGTTTTACATTCCGATGCTTCACATCAGGTTTAGTGTATCCCTTGGACCTTCATATTGACGATGAAACACAGACAACTGCTACGGAATTAAATACAAAACGCACAACGCCGACTTAAGTTAAAGAAGACTAACTCGTCTTACTGTCTGTGATTTGAGCCTCTCCTGTGAGACCAGTTTTCGATTCCGATGCTTCACTTCATGTTTACTGTATCCCTTGGGCCTTCAGATTGACTATGAAACACAGAAATGGCATCGGAAATAAATACAAGAGGCACAATGCCTACTTAAGTACAAGAAGGCTACCTCTTCTTACTGT